>NC_086364.1:23430796-23443296 GCF_036324505.1 Eleginops maclovinus
TAAAGCAGACTGCCACGCAGGAGACGATAAGGATCAGGTTGCAGTGGTTATTAAGCTCCATGTCCAGATAAGTGAACACCAAGTGCTCAGAACTTAGAGACAACAAAAGGAGAGCAAAACAAAGCAAACATACAGTTATTGAGATCACTATTTTAATGGTGAATGTGTGTGAAACATGGTGTGTATGTGTGAGTGAGTGAGTGAGTGAGTGAGTGAGTGAGTGAGTGAGTGAGTGAGTGAGTGAGTGAGTGAGTGAGTGAGTGAGTGAGTGAGTGAGTGAGTGAGTGAGTGAGTGAGTGAGTGAGTGAGTGAGTGAGTGAGTGAGTGGTCATCTCCACTCTCTCCGATGTCCAACTGGGAGCAAGTAGGACCATTAGCAGAGTGTCGGCTATGTCCGGGAACTTGAGCAGCTGGACTGGGATCTGGCTAAGTGCCCGTGGTTTAGCATCCAGCGCGACGAGTCCGTGGACAGAAGCGCTACATCGCAGTTGATGATGTTTATCCGAATGGTGTTTGAGGATTTCTCCACAAAAGAAGAGCCTCTGACAGCACTGCCCCTGAAGACAACTGTGGGGTATTACATCTGGTCAAATACACAAGGAGGTCCTCTCTGAGGTCATAGGTTGGGTAGGAAGAATGTTGGGTAATAGAAGAGTGCAGAACAACTTCTGGAATACGTTAGGGGGGCCCCTGTGACCAGACACAGGTCCCTTTAGTGGGGCACACATTGTTAGTGATCACCTCATGTGAGCACACACACACATTGGACACGCACACACACGTTGGACACGCACACACACGTTGGAGACGCAGACACACGTTGGAGACGCACACACACGTTGGAGACGCACACACGTTGGAGACGCACACACACGTTGGAGACGCACACACGTTGGAGACGCACACACACGTTGGAGACGCACACACACGTTGGAGATGCAGACACACGTTGGAGACGCACACACACGTTGGAGACGCACACACACTTTGGAGACGCAGACACACGTTGGAGACGCAGACACACGTTGGAGACGCACACACACGTTGGACACGCACACACACGTTGGAGACGCACACACGTTGGAGACGCACACACACGTTGGAGACGCACACACACGTTGGAGACGCACACACACGTTGGAGACGCACACACACGTTGGAGACGCACACACGTTGGAGACGCACACACACGTTGGAGACGCACACACACGTTGGAGACGCACACACACGTTGGAGACGCACACACACGTTGGAGATGCAGACACACGTTGGAGACGCACACACACGTTGGAGACGCACACACACGTTGGAGACCACACACACGTTGGACACGCACACACACGTTGGAGACGCACACACACATTGGAGATGCAGACACACGTTGGAGACGCAGACAGACGTTGGAGACGCACACACACGTTGGACACGCACACACACGTTGGACACGCAGACACACGTTGGAGACGCACACACACGTTGGAGACGCACACACACGTTGGAGACGCACACACACGTTGGAGACGCACACACACGTTGGAGACGCACACACACGTTGGACAGGCACACACACGTTGGAGACGCAGACACACGTTGGAGACGCAGACACACGCTGGAGACGCACACACACGTTGGAGACGCAGACACACGTTGGAGACGCACACACACGTTGGAGACGCACACACACGTTGGACAGGCACACACACGTTGGAGACGCAGACACACGTTGGAGACGCACACACACGTTGGAGACGCAGACACACGTTGGAGACGCACACAGACGTTGGAGACGCACACACACGTTGGACACACACACACACGTTGGACACGCAGACACACGTTGGAGACGCACACACACGTTGGAGACGCAGACACACGTTGGAGACGCACACACACGCTGGAGACGCACACACACGTTGGACAGGCACACACACATTGGACACGCAGACACACGTTGGAGACGCAGACACACGTTGGAGACGCAGACACACGTTGGAGACGCAGACACACGTTGGAGACGCAGACACACGTTGGAGACGCACACACACGTTGGAGACGCACACACACGTTGGAGACGCACACACACGTTGGAGACGCACACACACGTTGGAGACGCACACACACTTTGGAGACGCACACAGACGTTGGAGACGCACACACACTTTGGAGACGCACACACACTTTGGAGACGCACACACACGTTGGAGACGCAGACACACGTTGGACAGGCACACACACGTTGGAGACGCACACACACATTGGAGACGCACACACACGTTGGACACGCACACACACGTTGGACACGCACACACACGTTGGAGACGCACACACACGTTGGACACGCAGACACACGTTGGAGACACACACACATTTTCTCCTGTAGAGTGTATGCACAAAGACAGTACGGGGGGACTTCCACATCTGGCTCTGGGGACCTCGTATGGCCCGTGTTGGTGTGTGATACTATGCTGTTTGTAATAAACCTTATTATATACAAGCTGGTGTCTCCGGAGACTTCTTCATCATCTTCACAAACATCGCTACAACATATACCTCACAACAACAAGGGGAGTTGAGCTTCTTCGTGGAGAAGAGGGTACCATTAGTAAAGCTGGTGTCGGTGACTACAGACGGGGCTCCCGCCACGACGGGCCGACACGCAGGCTTCATTGCGCAATGCAAAGGTGACACCGAAATGTCTACATTACCACTGCATCCTTCAGCAGCAGACACTATGTGCAAAAGTGACCGGCTCTGATCGTGTGATGACCCATGTTGTGAAAATCTTAAATAGCATCCGCTCCAAAGCCAAACAACACAGGACATTCAAAGTGCTGCTGGAGGAGCTGTCAGCTGAATATGGTGACCTGTTATTACACACAGATCCGATGGCTCAGCAGAGGAAGAGTTTTTTGTCACTTTTGGGTGAAATCAAAGTATTCTTGCAACCCAAAGGGGAAGACACCTCACTGCTCGAGGACACTGAGTGGAGACTTGACCTTGCATTTTTCACAGACATCAAGGGAGGCTGAACCATTTGAACTGTGAACTGCAAAGGCAAGACTGTTGCTGACATGATAAGAGCTGTAAATGCATTTAAAGCTCGGAGCATATTCTCTGTGCACCTACAGGGTGTTGCACTTTCCCTCTATGCGGTCAGTGCTGCATGACCATGCTTCTGCATCTTTCGACAAAGTACTCTCAAGTCATAATCAGACTTGGGCAAGAGTTTGAGAACACACTCTGTGACTTTGGTCAACTCGAGCCATGTGTGTCATTCATTTCAAATCCTTTCATGCAAGTGGACCTGACCTGCATTGCTGAACAACTAAGTGCAACCTTCAACGTGGATGCTGGACAGGTGGAAATCCTAACCTTGCAAAATGACCTCCACCTCAAAGCCCATCCGGTTGGACCAAACCTTTGGTGCCTTGTGAAACAGAAAGTACAAAGGTGTATGCACAGCAGCTATGAAAGTTGCCTGCCTGTTTGGCTCAACCTATCTCTGTGAATCAGCCTTTCCAGACATGAACTCCATCAAGAACACTCAGAACATGCCTAACTGCTGCATATCTGCAAGCCTCACTCAGAGGGCAGTGTCAAATCATACCCCAGATTCTGTACACCAGTGGACAGCATTCAATGCCAGAATTCCCACTAACAGACATCCACAGGCCAGAGCTAACAGATGTTCAGTCAGACACCATGGCAACGCTAAACTCAAATATTGTACACAAATAACTAGTTTGAAAAGGTTAACAGATGTGTTGTTTTGGTCATTTTACTTTAATAATTGACTGAAAGAATTCCTCTTTTTTGTTTCCACATTGTGTGCACTTATCCACTCTTTATTGCAAACGCTGCTCTGCAATTCTTCCTGGGATTGATAAGGTTTTATATTATCCTATCGCATCTTAAATGATTATCAGATAGTTGTCGGTTCATCTTCTGTGGATTGAAGGATCAATCCCCAGAAGAACTGTTGGAGCTCAGTATTCGTGTTAGGAGCAGACAACTAAAACAAAAGCTCCACTGCTGACATGAACCAGCGCGTTGATTGAATACACAAAGAGTTGATGTTCTGTTTGAAACTTTACATGATATATTATAATAAATGAATAAAGTTGCATGTTTAAATATATCTGTGTTTCCTACCGTGGTAAATCCTTGTTAATAATTACTGTGAGGAATAATGAACCTGTGATCAGACAGTCTCTTCACATACAGTAAATGCATATGTATTACCCTTATTAATAATAACATTACCATTAAAGGTGATCCGTGCAGTTATCAGGACGTTCGTATCAAACAAGTGGCCCTTCGTATTACTCAGGACCCCTTGAAGGAGTTCATATTCCACTCCGTGCACTCAACTGTGCATATGATTTCTCACTGGTTTATTTCTGTTGCTATTTTTAGAATTGTTTATTTCTACTCTTTTCATTTCTAATTATGTGCAAACCTTCCCAGTTTGGGATCAATAAAGTACCTCTTGTCCTTATCTTACGTGTGACATCAGCAACAAGGTTTGCCTTTAGAATCAGAGGTCTGGTGGTTTGAACAGGTTGGCCTGAGACGGAGTCAAACTGCCGGCCTGAATATTTGACCTCAGTCCGCCACTGGCATATTTTCATCTGGCGGTTCTGAATAAATGCTCAAACATAAAAAAAGAACTGTAAGTATTTTATCGTAAACAGCGACTGTGTGTAAACCGTAGACGTGATCAGAGGCACCCGTCATGAAGCTGTGTGAGGCTGTATTCCATATCTCCGTGATCTGTGTTGGAGGACATGACGTGGCTTTGGCTCCACTTCCTCTCACATCTCCCGAAAGATGTGACACCGGTACAAACTTTATCGTATCTTTATCTGCTTCTCAGGTTTCTGCTCTTAGTTTAATCAGTCCGGATCCTGACTCATAACTGCAGCTCTAAAAATAAATGTGCACCTTCCTCAGGTTGGTACCAACGTCCGTCCAGAACCAGACATCTCAACAGCTGTTGGTGGGTTACCGTGAGATCCAGCACAGAGACATTCATGAACATCTCAGATATGAAACTCTTATGTAGTTAAATCTGATCTGATGAAAAAGGTTCAACTCTATTAAATAAAAGCCATGATAAAAGTAAGATACATCTGTGTATTCAGGCCTGACAGCAAGGGAATCAGTGTTGTTACAGCTTCATTAGGCCCACCACGCACGAGCAGCGAGCGTGTAACCCAGTTCAGTTTTCAACACAGCTTCAAAAAGTAGAATAGATCTGCATATTCACTATGTGTCATATCTCAGACGTGGTGGGAAACTGCAAAGTACATTCAGTACGTCATGGACTTAGATATGATCTTAACCCATAAGAACCCACGGTGACACAGGACATTGAAATGTTCTGGAAAGTTCTTATACAGCTTTACCCTTTAATTCAACTCCTGAAGTCAGGGTCACGGGCCAGGTCATGAGATTTTGTGTCATGACAACATGTCCAAGATGTCTGTGACTGAGCTATATTCAAGAGCTTGTTTTGAAAAGATGTGTTGATCAAATTGATATGAATCCATGAGATGAACATGGCTGTGACATTAACCTTAAAATGTCTCAGAAAATCTAGAGTGTAAGTCACAATAACGCCCATGACTTGTACTTTTCTTACCGGAAGGTGATTAAGTGTGGAATTTCCACAACAATATGGCGACGAGGATGGATTAGACTGCTGTACTCGGAAGAGAACAGAGGAAAACACATTTTTTTGACAAAAGGAAGTATTCCTCCCTTTTCCGGTGAGAAGCTGAACTCGGACGGAGGCCCGATCACAGCTCTAATCTAAGTATAAGTAAACCTGTACGGTAAGATCTGAATATTTGCCTTTTTTTCAACAGAGAGTTTAACAGAATCAAAAGGTTTTTTACCGGGGACTCTCGCAGAGTTTTGAAGACAGTCGTGTCCTTGGTTATTATTGTAGTGATTTGACACTGTTTGGTGTATCCGGTATATCGGACCAATTAGTTAATCTCACAAGAGACGTAATAGCTAGAGAGACAATGGGTAGGAATAACAGTAAGCCTGAGGCTGAGGATGATCTTAATCCAACACCAGTTTTTCCATGATAATGCAGGTAATGTTTGACAGAAACCACAGCAGTCTAAAACAAGTGAACGAATGGGAAGAATTGGGTTTTCCAGAATATTGGAGTTTCAGTTTAAGACAATCGGATGCATTGAAATTAAGAATGATAAAAAGAGAGAAGACGGACGCCGCGGCACACTCTAGACTGCCCAGAAAACAGCAGTAAAGAATATGCCATTTATCCCAGATTGGAGAGCATACTGTGTGTGGAGAGAAGAAACATTTTAGGGAAAGGAATAAAGTGCAAATCTATGAAGAAAACTCTCATGTTGATATAAAACCAATCACTAGAATCTGTTTCCTTCTGTTTCTGAGAAACAATCAAGGAGCCTGTTGAAACTGGATCCTGTTTTCCACTCCCTTCCACCCCCTACACTCCAGTCGCAGCAGCACCAACTCCTGCAGCACCAGTGGACACAGCAAGCCGCAGATCCAGCATGCTTGAATCCTTCCAGCCCACACCCCCAACTCAAGACCCCTGCAAAACCCGACCCCTGAACACCCATTACCAGACAACAGCCAGGGGACCCCTGGAGGTGCATAGGGAAATTCCCCTGAGCAAGTTAGGCACAAGGGCCCAAAAGGGGTTCAGCCCGTGGTCAGACGAGAATTTGGGAAGACTTTGCGCATGTATCTCCTCGAAGCCTGTAAAGGGATTGAGAAACTTTTGGGCCCATTTGTAGGGAATACAGCCCTCCTCTTGAATAAGAAGTTTTAAGGGCAAAAAATTTAAAAGATTTAAAGTTCCGGGTTTTTTATTGGAAGGAGGACAAAGACTGCAGCCTTAGTTTATGAGATGCAATGAATCCTATTATGGGAAACAGTTGCTGCACTTTTAGGCTTCGCAGACAAGGAAAGAGGGCTTGGGCAAGTGAAAGGCCCCAAAAACAGGGGGGTTATAAAAAGGGAAAAACTTGCATTCGGAAATTTTGAATCACCTTAACCCACCACCAGGGGTTTCCCCTGCTGAGTGTTGGAAACCCTAACCGTCATTCTCAGATCTGTATCAACCCCCAGCCTCAGCGTCCATTGGTGGACAACGGATTCTTTATCAACCCTCAGCCTCAGGCTCAGGGTGGACGAGGGGACTTCTTTATCAACCTCAGTCAGCGTCTCATTGGGGACAGACGGGACTTCTTTATACCCTCACCCAGGGTTCATTGGTGGACAGACGGGATTTCTTTATCAACCCCTCAGCCTCAGGCCCCATTGGTGGACAGACGGGCTTCTTTATAAACCCCTCCCCCCAGCTTCTTGGGTGGACGACGGACTTTTTATAAAACCCTCAGCCCAGGTTCATTGGGGGGACGAAGGGATTTTTTTAAAACCCCTCAGCCCAGGTCTCATTGGTGGACAGCGGGATTTTTTACCCCTTTTCAGTGGAACTTGAAGAGGGGTCGGGGTTTATCAAGTATTTTGGGTTTGGACTTACCTCAAAGCCACGCTATTGGTGTCTGCACTTCTGATCTGAACATGCTGATATCTGGAGGTTGCTGCTCAGAGATCGATCTGATGGTGAGGTGGCCTATGCGTCCTATTCTTTCTGTTCTTAATTAATGCTGCATCGTTCAAAAAGAGCTTTCAGTATGTGGTAGTGCACAGTGAGTAACCAGTAGATATGAATCCCCCGTCATGAAGCTCTGTGAGGCTGGACTTCCATATCTCAGTGATCTGTGTTTGAGGACAGCCTCCGTGGTTTTGGCTCCATGAACCCACCAAAAACTAAATTGAACAAACCCTTTAAACCGTTTAATCAACTGAGGATTAAATTCATTTTGCTCTAAATTACAGATTTCTTTACTTCATCAACTTTGTGGACGTTACTTTTGAATAGAAATGTGGAATATTATAAGCTCTCTTTAAATAATAATGGAGTATTTTTGTAATCATTATAATCGGAAATCACAATCAGAACAGCAAGAACGGGCTCCCAGGTTGAATTGGTTCTTTGTAGGCTTTATTTCACAGAGGATTAATTACTGATAGATATACACCAAGTTTATAAACGCTGAGAGACAATAATTATGAACGCAGTCAGAAAATTACCAGAATTCTTTCCATGAAATTAAAACATAATCAATTGGATTTGAAATAAAAGATGAGAAAAACTCAACTTGAAAAATAAAAATAATTAAAAAAAACGTGAATTAAAGGGAAGCGCGTTTAAAAGGTTTTTAAAATTTATAAAATTTTATAAATATAAATATTTTTATAAAATATAAAATATATTTATAAAAAATTTTTATATATAAAAATTTAAAAAATTTATATTATTTAAAAATATATTTATATAAAAATAAAAAATATTTTATTTATTAAAAATTAAAACCCTTTTTTTTAGTTTTTTTTGGGGGGGTTTATATTTTGTTTTTTTAAAAGATTTTTGTTACTTTAAGAGTCCCTTTTGTCATTTTCTAATTTGATTCAAATAATTAAAATTAATAATAATTAATAAAAATAAAGTTAATTTTGCCTTCCTTCTTCCTCTCTGATCTTTTCTCTCTTGTTCTCTCTCGTTTTTCTTTCTCTCTTTTCTCTCTCTCTCTCTGTCCCCCTTCTTTCTCACCCTGACTTTTGGGTCTGTTTGAATGTCTAACACCCGGTTTAGATCGTGTCTCGGCCGCTGCATTAGGAGGACGGGAAGAGGGAAAAAATGAAACTCTGCTTTTAAAGGGCCCCGATCTGGTCCTCGGGTCACGTGGTCAGCGACAAGAGCACCAGCAGCGAAACTGGCATGGATTCACGCGTAGAAGGTGGAGTGAAACCCCCCAAAGGGGGGCTCGTGGGCACCAGGGTTTTTGGTTGAAGAGAAAATGAAGATTATTCAGTAATGTACACCAGTACTCTCCTTGGGCTTGCAGAGGACATCAGAGATGACCAATCTCCCTCGAGAAAGTGACTTGCTTGGTTCAGATTGGGTGTACAAAAAAGGTTTTCCCTTTGGTTCGGTTTTATTAAAGAACCAAACCCTGACCCTGCCCTTTTCCCCAACTTTGCTCTGAGAGTTTACTTCTCCTCCCTTTAGAAGAGCTTACAGCAGGGGGGGGGGGGAAAATTTTGGGACACAACCCGCAAAAATTTTTTTCACATAGTTAAGGTATTACAGAAGACAGACCCGTGTATTTTCCTTACGATGTTAACAAAGGAAGTTTGGTCCACTAAAGACCCCGGTGGTTTGTTGTCCTCGTCCTATTAAATAATTCAGTTCCCAATATGGGGGTTGTCTTCAGAAACCAGGACAGGACACTGCAAAACAGCCCTGTCCCCACTGAGTGTGATAATCTGATACAACACATTCCTAAGGGGCTGCTAACACACGCTCTGGTCATCTTTAGAAGGTGATTCTGAGGTCAGTGGGTTTTGGGTGTTGGATATAAGGTATGGGTTTTTCACCATTGTTTCTTTCCCCTTTTCGTTTCCCTCATGATGCCGTATTGTCCCCAAAAAATCTGCTCCCCTTTCTTGATTAGTCGTAATCCCCTTGAGCCCCCGAGTCCCGGTGGGCAGCTGCTTTAGAACAAGGCGTTTTTGTTTCTTTACCTCTGTTTTTTTGGGCCCTCTATTGAACCAAGCAGTAACTTGGGTTTCCTTCATGGTCCTTTTCCCAGTCCCCACACTCCTTGGACAGGCCCCGGGGTCGAAAGGGGCGGCTGGATCTGTAGGAGGAAATATCGGCCGTGCTGACAAGGTTGTTTTAGGTTTCAGGGCTGAGGGTTTGGGGCCAAGGCAGGGTGTTCCCAGGACCAGCTTCTCCTCACCAAAGACTGGAGATCAGGCAGGGCCGGCCTCCCAGGAGCTGAAGGTTGGACCTCTTTCCCCTTGATGCGATAGTTCTTCAGAGTGAATGTTGTGAGGAGAGCAAAAAGGGACGGAGACTCGGGCCCTGCGCCTTCTGCTCGAGGTTTCCCCGTGGTGTTGAGCAATCACTGCGCCGCTCATTCATCGATTGTATCAAACCCCCGCCTCAGCTCTCATTGGTGGACGCGGGACTTTTTTATCAACCCCAGCCCCCCAGCGGTCTCTTGGTGGACAGAGGCTTCTTTTTCAACCCCCGCCTCACGTCTCATTGGTGGACAGGGGGTTTTTTTCAACCCCAGCCCCGGTCCATTGGGGGAAACGGGGACTTCTTTAAATCCCTCTTCGTGGGGAAAATTGAAGATTGGGGAGGTTATCAATTCCTTTTTGGGTTTTGGGCTTACCTCAAAGCCGCATTTTGGGGTCTGCATTTGATCTGAAAATGTGATATTGGAGGGTTTCTGTCGAGATCGATTGAGGGGAGTGGTATGGTCCCCATTTTTTTTGTTTTAATTAAGCGCATCGTTCAAAAAAGTTTCGATTTGGGTAGGCACAGTGAGTAACCCGTAAATATAATCCCCCCTCATGAAGCTCTTGAGCTGGACTTCCATATCTCAGTATCTTGTTTGAGGGCAGCCTCCGTGGGGTTTTTGGGTATGAACCCACCAAAACTAAAATTTAAAAAACCCCTTTAAGTTTAACAACGAGGATTAAATTCATTTTGCTTAAAATTTAAAATTTCTTTACTTCATCAACTTTGGGAGTTTTCTTTTGATAGAAAATGTGGAATTTATAAGCTCCTTTTAAATAATAATGGAGTATTTTTTTTAATCATATAATCGGAAAAAACAAAAGCAAGACGGGCTCCCAGGGTTTAATTGGTTCTTTGTAGGCTTTATTTCACAGGGAATTAATTTGATAGATATACACCAAATTTATAAAAGTGAGGGACAATAATTATGAACGCAGTAAAAAATTCCAAATCTTTCCATGAAATTAAAAAATAATATTGGGTTTGAAATAAAAGATGAGAAAAAATCAAAGAACAATAAATGAAATTAAAAGGAATGAAAAGAAACGCGTTAAAAAATTTATATAATTTTATAATAATAAAACCGGGCAGACGAAGCACTGACCGATAATAAAGAATTTCCCGCTACCCGACATCTCCCCAAAAATTTACAATCCAAAAAAACTTCTACAAACAGAATATAGTTTTAAAAATAATAACAAAAAATTATATATTTTAAATATTTTTTTATATAAAATATTAATATAAATATATTTTTTATATTTATATATATAATAAAATTTTTATAAATATATATATTAAATTTTTTATAAATATATTTAAAATATTTATATTTTTATAATTTTATATAAAATTTTAAAATTTTTATAAATTAAAAAATTAAAAATATATATAAAAAAATTTAAAAATATTTTTTAAAATTTATAAATATATAAATTTGATTATATATTTTAATAAATATAACAAATATAATATTAAAAATAAAAAATTTTTTTTTTTTTATATATTTTATTTTTATAAATAATTTTTAAATATATTTATAAAATATATATATATAAAAAAATTATGATTTTTTCAAATTCAAAAACCTTTGTTTTCGTTTATTGAGGGTTTATTTTTGTTTGTTTAAAGATTCATTTGTTATCTTAAAAGGGGTCCCTTTTGTCATTTTCTAAAGATGGATTCAAAAGTAATTTATCAATTAATAATAATAATAAAAATAATGATGTTTAAATTTTTTCCTCTCTCTCTGTCTCTCTCTGTCTCTGTCTCTCTCGTCTCTCTCTTGTCTCTTTCTCTCTCCTCTCTCTCCTCCTGTTTTCCCTCTCGTCTCTCCCCCTTTACTTGGGTCCTGCTTGAATGGGCTAAACCCGAGATTAGTCGTTTTGGGGCCGCCATTAGAGAGGCGGGCAGGGGAAAATGAAATGAACTCGTTTAAGGGGCCCCCCTTGGTCCCCAGGGTACAGTGAGTACAGGACACAGGCACCGCAGCAGACTGACACTGGCTCTCATGCGTGAAGGGGGTGAACCCAAAAAAGGGGCCCTTTTGCTGCACCGGGTTTTGGTTGAAGAGAAAAACGAAGATTTTGTAGTAAATGCACCCATACCCCTGTGTCTTGCAGAGGAACATCAAGATGACCAATTCCATCAGGAACTGTGACATGCTCGGTTCAGATTTGGTTACAAAAAAGGTTCTTCCTTTTGGGTTTGGTTTTTACTTAAAAAACCCCAAAAACCCGACCCTTTTTCCCCCTCTTTGCATTGAGAGTGACTTTCCCCCCTTGAAAGAGCTCTACGCAGGGGGGGGGAATTTTAGGGACACCCAAGCCATAATTTTAAGTGTTAAGTATTCAGAATAAGACCTGTTGATTTTTTCCCTTTTCAGATGTTTAAAACCAGAGGAAGTTTTGGTCCCCCAAAGACCCCGTTTGGAAAATTTTTCCTGATCACTATTAAAAAAATTTAGTTCCCAAATTTTGGGGGCTTGTCTTCACCGAAAACCAGGGGCAGGAACTGCAAACCCTTTCCCCCCTGATGATAGATACTCTGAACACAT
>NC_086364.1:23450796-23493296 GCF_036324505.1 Eleginops maclovinus
GTTAGATCTTCCTTTCGTCCTTTGCCATCACATTCACTTTTAGTAGGTCAAACACTCCTCGAATGTTGGGCAATAATACTGAGAGCTGCCCAGAGCTGGCACACACACTCGTAGAAACATTTGAGTTTCCTGACAGATCCATCTGGATACGGCAGAGTGTTACGTGAGCTGCAGCTCCACAGGATTAACCCTTGCTGCGATAACGAGGGGCGATGGCTAACCCAAAGACGAGGGAATCCAGTGCTCCCATCAGCGGATCACCCCGGTAATCTGCAGGACAAAGAAGCAGCGAGGCAGCATGAGACACACACGGGTCAAATCTTTCTGAGATGTTGAGTTAATGGCGTTAGACAGACGGTTCTCAAAGCCTAAAATAGCCGACATGTAAAGGAGTAAAACAAACATCTCTCTTAGTTCCTGATCAGCGACAGGGCTGCCTTTAAGCTGCCGTGCTGTGAAATAAATCAGATAAGAATAAGATCATGCAGTGGTTTGTTTTACGAGCCATCTTTCTATCTGGCATGCTACTCCATCACATGATCCGGAAGATTGTACATGTTATTTTAGCAGTGTGTGGTGCAGGGAGGACAGATATCTGTTTGAATGTCAGATTATGTTTGTTTTTGACAGACATATCAAACGATCTTACTCTGGGACTGTGCTTCGTTTAAAAAGAACTGTCCCATTTGCCTGAAAGGCCAATAGATTTGCAAATATAAATCAATCGCCTTCGTGATTGGTTAGTGCTTTGGCCTTCATTGGTGGGAAAATAAAATGACAGGATAAGATAGATGCATGAGAAGTCAGATGGGTTAGGGTAATGGTAAGAAGTTCAGGGGTGCGAGTGTATTTTAAGAGCAACGGGCGTTTGTTATTACGGTAATGAACTGCTGGACAAAAGGGCTTTTGGAACACTTTTCCAACCATTGTGGTTTTGGAACAATGGCATGGCACCCTTTTATTAGACCTAACTAAGTGATATTTCTTGCCTAAATTCCTTAATTTAATTCACAATACAGAAAACCATTTCCCTCAGAACAAACCAAGAATGCAGTTTAGTTCCACGGGGACGACAGAGGCAGATTTGGTGGTTCTTTGGAAGCACACTGAAGCTCTAATGTTGACAATTCAGCTTTCTGTTTGTACACTATCTGAAAAAAAAGGCTTAAGGGCGGTTTAACATGTCTGAGACCAACTGGGAAACCATATGTAAAATGCAGCTTCTGCCAGCAGCGATATTCCCTTTGAAACACAGAGCATGGCATTCATGAGAGAGTGGGTCAGTGCGAGAGAAGGTCCCCGAAAGCGTGGATTAAAGCACTCAGATTAGATGGCATCTGGTGACCTCGGCAGCATAGAGAGCAGTCGGTCGGGTGGAGTGTGGTGGGTGTGTGTGTGTTGGGAATAAGAGAGGGAGAGATTATCACCACCAGCAGAATGTGCATTAGAGATTGCTTCAGTCTCTCTTGGTATGCACTGAGTGTGTGTTGCTGGTGGATTGCTAATCCTAATCCACTACTGAATGTGGATGCTGAGGACAAACAGGCCATTAGCTCCAGTTTGTTGGAAAGGGACAATGGGGGGTGAGGATTTAGCAGTGAGGTTGAGGGGGATTGAGTGCATTAGTGAGTGCATGTGTGTCAGTGTGTGTGTGTTGAAGGGATTGGGGGGAGTTGACCCATAAAAAGCAGACAGACACACCCTGTCCCACCGTCTCCTCTTCTTTTATTCAAACTATTACTGTTTGGCACGGGTCGATTGCTCAGCCCTCTGTTTGTATAGAATCGCTCATCCAAAAAGGTTCACACTCAACACTCCAGTTCCTGTAGTTCCTTTATAGCCCAACATTAGCCTCCTTTAGCTTAGCGGTGCGGTGGAGACGTGAAGTCGTGTGACCGTGCTGTAGTTCCTTTATAGCCCAACATTAGCCTCCTTTAGCTTAGCAGTGGTGACGTGAAGTCATGTGACCGTGCTGTAGTTCCTTTATAGCCCAACATTAGCCTCCTTTAGCTTAGCGGTGGTGACGTGAAGTCATGTGACCGTGCTGTAGTTCCTTTATAGCCCAACATTAGCCGCCTTTAGCTTAGCGGTGGTTTTATTGCCCTTGAGTTCAATTTCTTTATTTTTTAAATGCCAAAGGCTCACTTTAGGATAGGTTGTGATATATGATCCTCAGCAGTTCAGGCACTATACTTTTGTTTGTACACACTAGTTTATGATGCTACTTACATTTTCCCTGCAGCTCACAGTGGATTCATACAGAGTGATAAGATGGAGATAAAGGTAGCCGGTGAAAGAGACAGTGAGAGACCAGGTGGCTCTGACAGAAAGTGAGCGCCCTCCTATATCTAATGTTTTCTATTATTCATGAGTTACAAGAAGCAGTGGGGGGGAAGGAGGAGAAGAGATTGTAGCTTTCCATCTTCCCCTGAGTGTCTTATATGACCATCTGCCTCCTCCAGTCCCTCACTCCCATCCTTCAGTTTCTTTTATTTCCCCTCCAGGTCTCCGGTCGCTCGCTCTTTGTGCTATTTGCAGATTTCAACTAAAGAGTTTTTGCTTGCATGTCCCGGAGACATAGCTGTTAAAGAAGGCTGTAAAATGTGTGTAGTGAAATGTGAAACACTGATGGTCAGAGACAAAGATCCGCAGTTTCTCTGGCACTGCAAGAAGGCAGGAAGTATATACTGAGGATTTGATAGCTAGTATTGTAATACCTAAATCTGAATTAGCCCGATAGCACGCGGACTTTCCCACATCAAACTGTGAATGCTAATATTGTCGTCAAGTCACCATTCACTTACATTGATATATTAGTTTTTAAATGTCTTTACTTGACATAGAGTGGTGCAGGAATGAGTCCTCAAACCCTGAAATGAGTCAGCATTTCACCACTTCATGGATGGTCTGTCTGGATGTTTTTCTGAATGTGTTTTTGGTGGTAAGTAAAAACCAAACTGGTGGATTTAAAATGGGCTGTGTGTCTAAAGGAGACGACTAAATGGACCAGAGAGATGCTGCCTTCAGGGTCCACTACAGAAAGACATCACTGAACCACTGGTTTGAGACATGATAGCCTGTTAGCGTGTCAGCTAGCTAACTAATGTTTCCTTTAATCATGCTAGGAATGCTAATAAGGCCTGGATGATATTTTGACAAATCGTTCACATAAAGATGCCATTGATAACGGTGCGATATATACCTGGCTGCTATATCTCTTACTGGTTGTGTATTTTGTGAATTGTGTAATTCTTTTCCTTTTAAAAAAAGAAATGTTCAAGCTGTCTTTGGCTCTGTTGTTGCTGTAGCACCCGCACACTTCCCCTCGGTGGGACGAATAAAGGTTTTCTGATTCTGATTTTTGATGTTTGTAGATGGATTGACACTCTAATTATAGATTTGCAGTTCAACCAAACATGGGGTCTCTGTCTCTGCCCCCTCCCTCTGGAACTCACTCCCTAAACACATCCATGACTGCCCCAATCTCACCATCTTCAGATTAAAACTCACTGCTTTTTATTTGTAATTAATGTTGTCTTTTACATAATGAAGGGTGTTTTATGTGGTTTACTCTGCAAAGTGTGTTTGAGTTTCAAGAAAAGCACTGTTATTATTATCAACCCTTAAATGGTTTCTGTATCCTGGTGGACACATTTATTTGACAGACTGTGTCCATGTGTAACGTGTGTTCAATGACATGGGTTCAATAACATGGGTTTAATAACATGGGTGTTATAACGAAGTAATGTGGGTGTAGTAAATGTGGATTTACAATATGGGGGGGATATTGGTGTTGCATGGGTGTAAAAGCAGTGTAACATGGGTTTAATACAGGTGTCATACCAGTGTGGTAATAGGGTTGTAATAACAGTGTAATCACATTTGAATCATGGTGTAATAACTGCATAGTAGGAGTGATATTTAGGAAAAAATCTAAAATTCTCAAAATCCGTACAAAGATAAATACAAAACACACAAAAAAACAGCCAAGACGACCAAGTTGTCTAAAAATCTTCTACTTTATTCAATAAGATAAATGTTTTGTAAAACATTCAATAAAAAATGATCTTTAATTTATTGCTCATCGTTATCGTTGCACTAGGACTTGATCTGATGCATAATATTGTTTCCAAAGCACTCTCACAAGGGTTATGTTGCTAGATATTTAGACAAGATTTTATGCTGTCGTTATAATAATAGTAATAACTTACATACGTACGCACGTTCAGGTTATATAAAAACAAACCGTACAAGTTACAGATGCCGAACAGAGAAACAGAGAAGGGACAGGCGGACTCAGGAATCCTCTCACGTACTTTGGGACATTATTCGTCGCTGTTCCCTAAGGTGTTAAACTCAAATCAAGTTGGAGGAGGGAGAAAACTAAACACCAAGCTCTGGAAAACCTCCTTTGTACCTTGGACCCCCCCCCCCCCTACAGTACATGCATTTAGAATGAAATTACAAGGCTATATTCAAAGCTTTATTGTCAACACACTTTCCAACAGCTAAACTATTTAAATTAAATAAAACATAATGTCTGAAACCAGGGGAGGTTAGGGTCTTTACAAAGGCTCCTTTTAGAGTTGATGAGTTGCATATATGCGTGTCGTCGCACTGGAAATCTTTCATTTAAAGCGACACCATTTGACATTTGCACTTCCCAAATAAAATCTTAAATAAATCTTGAGAATTTGCTATTTTCTGACATGTTTGACAGAAAGGAGGGAACATTTTTTATTAAACTGATTGTTTAAGGAGTGTTAAATGTTGTCGGTTACATCTTAAAGCCGTCCGAGCGCTGACGGCCTTCAGGGATCGGGGTCATGTTATATAATGAGACTCATTACAGCACTGAGACCATGTGAGGCGCCCCTGTCCCCGGGCATTTAGAGAATCCCACATCCTTGCCACTCCTCCTCTCATACACACTCTCAATAAACTGTGTGTGTGTGTGTGTGTGTGCGTCCTCAGGCCTGTTTGTGTGTGTGTGTGTGTGTGTGTGTGTGTGTGTGTGTGTGTGTGTGTGTGTGCATGTACAGTAAGGGTCTGTGTGCTTCTCAATCCACAAAGGAGCCTCATGTCCAAAATGTATGCACCAAAAAAAACCTGCAGTTAGATAAGCACACACACACACACACACACACACACACACACACACACACACACACACACACACACACACACACACACACACACACACACACACACACACACACACACACACACACACACACACACACACACAAACACAGGCCAGTTGTGAGGTCAGTGGTTATCGTGCCACGTATTTACATTCTCGTTTTAAGGAAACTGTGTACAAGGCAGTAGTAGATGGTGATCTGGCAAGGTGTAGTCTTTGTTTCGGGGTTTGAGGAAGAGGGACACAAAAACTACGGTAAGAGATAAATAAATAAATAAATAAATAAAGCGGTCAATAAGTTAATACGTTAAAGGGTCTGTGAGTGTGGAGAGGAATGTAGTGTGTGCATGGTGTGTTTGATGCTGAGGGTTGTCTTCAGGGGCTGTAGCTAAGGAGGAGTAAACTACCCCCACCCCCAGAGACCATTCTGCTCCGACAACACAAACATTCAGAGCTAATGACAGTGAGGCTGAACAACACCGCAGATATCAGGATGTAATAACCGTGCATGTGTGAAATGAAACTACGTATGAAACTGTACGAGTCAACGCTGCAGACCGAGGAACTGCCCCCTGCATGCATCTGAACCTTCCTCTGGATGTTCACAAACAAGACTTTATCCTCCCGATTAGGCCCCTTTAAAACCTTTAGACGATGGAGTGGTGCAGGAATGAGTCCTAAACCTGGAAATGAGTTAGCATTTCTGCACTTGCTCGTCTGGAAGTCAATAGTTTTCTTAATGTGGTTTTGGTTGCCAGCATGAAATAAAATACGTCAGTAAATAAAACAAATGGCAGTTGTTTAGCCTTTAGCTTAGCCTTTAGCTTAGCCTTTAGCTTAGCCTTTAGCTTAGCCTTAGCTTCAGCTTTAAAGCCGTAACCTTTTTACTTCAGAAATCATAAAGCGGTGTTAATTTGTTAGAGATTATCCTGCTGAACTAAATGTATAAATATCGTAAACGTTTCTTTGCCAATAATCCAAAATCACAGGGAGAAATCCCCCTGGCTTTTTGTAGTGGAACCTTTGTGATGCTAGCTTTCATGTTGGCATCACAAAAACTCCTCATCCCTGCACCAGTCCACTGATGTTAGGCAGCTCTAAGCATGAATTGTACATGTGTTTGTGTTAGCTTACATGTAGGGATTGCTAGCTAGCAAGCTCTTGTTCTTCTGGTGTTAATTGGCTATATTAAAAAGCTTCAGGAGCGATACGATCGCTGTCTTTGGGACCATCCAAACCATCCTCTGTGGGCCAACAGGAGCAAATCCTTAGTTTATAACTGGTGTCACAAGTTGTTAAAAGTCAAACCAGTTAAAAGCATTGTTTCTATTACCTTTCAATTGAAAATGTGGGATTATTTTTAAGAGCAAGTGCTTTCTATCTCACTCTCACTACTACTCTCACTAGTTTATCACAACTCATCAAAGGAAATGGCAGAAAGACGTAGATTATAAAAGAGGAGAGAAAGCGTGTGACTGGCAGCTGCATAAATAAGTCATTGTATATCCTACAGACACGTGTAAAGGGTTATTGATCATCTTCGTCATATATCATAGTAATAATGCATTGCAGTGAGTGTGTGTGGGGGGAAACACCCAGAGTTCGGAGTGTGTGTGAGTGCGTGTTGGAGGGGAGCTGTTTTACATTCACGGTGAAAAAGTTAGGAGTTTGTTTTTTTTAGTTAAAGGCCGGGACAGGAGGGCGGGGGGGAACATCTGTGTCAGAGTTGAAAGGTGGCGGCGGTGGCGGTCGGGGTTTCTTCTAGAGAAGCACGCACTTCCCCTTCTCCACCCACGGGTTGTTCTTCATCAGCTCCGGGTTCAGGAAGGGGTCCTCGGGGACGCCGTCCTCTATCCACTTCACCAAACTTTGAGACACAGAGAGACATTTTTCAGATTCCACAGGAAGTTTATTACCGTCCGTCCTCTGTCACTGTGTGTCCTTACAAGGCAAGAACAGGAGGCACAGCATCACATCTGCAACCTCAGCTTTCGGAGTCGTCTTCATTCCCTTCCCTCTGGCTTTAAAGCATTGTGTGATAAGTTGATGAATACCTTTATATTTCATGAGAAAAGTTAAACTAAACTGCTAGGACAAATATGAAGCCGCCCAGCACATGGTTAGCTTAGCTTAGCCACCGCAGAAACCTCATCTATGCAGAATATCACACCCCATAAAACCAGCAGCCATTGTTTTTAAACCCATACGTTTTGGAAGGAATTTAAAAAAGAATACAAACACATCAGAGATATTATTCTGAAATGGACCAATCAGACAATGACTACTTTTACTGTCGCTACTTTAAGTACATTTAGAGGAGAGTACTTTCTACTTTCACTGGAGGAACATTTAGAATACTTTTACTGTGACAGAGTATTCCTACACTCTGGTACTTCTACTTTACTCAAGTACAAGACCTGAGTACTTCTACTTTACTCAAGTACAAGATCTGAGTACTTCTACTTTACTCAAGTACAAGATCTGAGTACTTCTACTTTACTCAAGTACAAGACCTGAGTACTTCTACTTTACTCAAGTACAAGACCTGAGTACTTCTACTTTACTCAAGTACAAGATCTGAGTACTTCTACTTTACTCAAGTACAAGATCTGAGTACTTCTACTTTACTCAAGTACAAGACCTGGGTACTTCTACTTTACTCAAGAACAAGATCTGAGTACTTCTACTTTACTCAAGTACAAGACCTGAGTACTTCTACTTTACTCAAGTACAAGACCTGAGTACTTCTACTTTACTCAAGAACAAGATCTGAGTACTTCTACTTTACTCAAGTACAAGACCTGAGTACTTCTACTTTACTCAAGTACAAGACCTGAGTACTTCTACTTTACTCAAGTACAAGACCTGAGTACTTCTACTTTTACTCAAGTACAAGATCTGAGTACTTCTACTTTACTCAAGTACAAGACCTGAGTACTTCTACTTTACTCAAGAACAAGATCTGCGTACTTCTACTTTACTCAAGAACAAGATCTGCGTACTTCTACTTTACTCAAGTACAAGATCTGAGTACTTCTACTTTTACTCATGTACAAGACCTGAGTACTTCTTCTTTTACTCAAGTACAAGATCTGAGTACTTCTACTTTACTCAAGTACAAGATCTGAGTACTTCTACTTTTACTCAAGTACAAGACCTGAGTACTTCTACTTTACTCAAGTACAAGATCTGAGTACTTCTACTTTTACTCAAGTACAAGATCTGAGTACTTCTACTTTACTCAAGAACAAGATCTGCGTACTTCTACTTTACTCAAGAACAAGATCTGCGTACTTCTACTTTACTCAAGAACAAGATCTGCGTACTTCTACTTTACTCAAGTACAAGATCTGAGTACTTCTACTTTACTCAAGAACAAGATCAGAGTACTTCTACTTTACTCAAGTACAAGATCTGAGTACTTCTACTTTTACTCAAGTACAAGATCTGAGTACTTCTACTTTACTCAAGAACAAGATCTGCGTACTTCTACTTTACTCAAGAACAAGATCTGCGTACTTCTACTTTACTCAAGAACAAGATCTGCGTACTTCTACTTTACTCAAGTACAAGATCTGAGTACTTCTACTCATCAAAAGCTGATTGGATTGAGTTTGGATTAATTGTGCAGTCCTTTCTGAGTAAAAACTCAGCGCTCTTTCCATCGCCGCTCCTCACATTTGCTCCGTATTTCTCACAGTGTGTTCAGCAGGGTTTATAAAGCAGGGTTTTTAAAGCAGGGTTTTCTCAGCACTTCAAGCACTGACCCTGAATATATTTGTACTCCACCGTGAAGCACAGCCAGTCCCTTCCCTTCCTGCGATGATGAAGAGGCCTCAGATGCTGTTAGTCCAGCGGAGAGATCTGAACTGACAGGCGGCGCTCGTTACTGAAGTCTCTGTTTTATTACTGTAATGACTAACGCTGCGGAGTCATCGCTTTTTAACGGTCCTACTTATTACCACGAACAACAGCAGATCTGTCACGCTTCATGCGAGGAGCGTTTATATTGGTGCGTAATCAAATAACCCACTGAGTTACCTTGGCAACAGCAGCTTGTTAAACTGTGTTAACTGGGAGTCCATTTACCCGCTTGTTCTGGAGATTTCCACCATAAGACACAGGCTTCTTTTTTTTTTTAGGCAAATAGGGTTTATGTAGTTGAAAAGTGAATTTAAAGTTCCCACTGATCACTATTTTCTGATTGTTAAAAAAACTCACATTTTTGGGCAATTTTTTCCTGTTTTTTTCCCAATTTACTGGCTGTTTGTTTTCTAAATACTGTTGTTACAATGGTGGTTAAATGACCTCTTTAACTCACTATTAACACACCAAATATATTATAGATATAGTATATGTCAGATCTTTGGCTAGCTTGTTGGACAAGCAACCAACCGTTCGATAGATAGTGAAAAAGGCCTTATTAAATATCTATACCGCCGATATGGTGTTACTCTTGGGACTGTGCTAGGCTAGCCGTGTCCCTACCTGACTTTGTGCTAAGCTAAGCTAACCACCTGCGGCCTGCTGCTTACTCCACAGACATCAGAGTGCTGTTCATTGGATGTTCTGCTCCTCCGTGCCGGTAACGAGTACTCACTCGGTCACTGTTTTGGAGGATTTCTCCCGTTTGAAGGCCAGCTGGTACTTGAGGCTCTCCACCTCCTTCTTCATCTGAGGAACGTCCCACTCATCCATGTCTGCAGCTCGATGTGAAGCTCGTTCTACCTGTGCACAGCGGGGGGGGGGGCAGAGTTACATTTATACACAACATTAACACGGTTTATTGGAGACAGACACGCTGCAGAACCCTGAACATGTGCACCTACAAAACAGGAAACAGGAGTCTGGCTGCAGGTTTACACAAAGTTACTCGGCTTTAAGGAATAGGAATTGAATTAGATGTGCAACCAACATGTCAGCAGTTCATTTATATTGCTAGTTGCATTACATAAGACACACGTGGAGTAAAGTGCACATTAGTTCTTATTTTTTAAAATATTTGCATTTTGATTTAATTTGTCAGTTTTATTTATATGTTTATTCGTGTTCTATTATACGTATATTACACATTACATTTGATAAATGTGCTTTATTTTATGTTTCATTCAGCATTTCAATAATTATTATTTATTTTACTTTGCTTCATATGCCACTATGCATTTAAGTGGGATTTCTTATTCCAGATTTCGTTTATTTTACCAAACATTTTAACCTTGATGTCTTATATTTATGTTCATATATTTATTCCATTTCAGCGGCACATCTTACTTTACTATCTTGTGTTTTTATATATATGTATTTGATGTATTTATTGCACACTTTATTACATATTATATCACTGCAAAATGCCGGTGGTGAAATCAACCGAAATATCCTCTTGATTTTTTTTGCTGCATCTTTTCCTTTGTCTATTCCTCTCTCTCCACACCCACGCTGTGTCCACTATACCCTCTCTACACACACCCTCTTAAGTGTGTGTGTGTGTGTGTGTGTGTGTGTGTGTGTGTGTGTGTGTGTGTGTGTGTGTGTGTGTGTGTGTGTGTGTGTGTGTGTGTGTGTGTGTGTGTGTGTGTGTGTGTGTGTGAGTCATGGTCTCGTCTGCACTCAGATCGATCTCACTGAGGTGCTTCAACACAGAAATAACAATTGTATTTTTAAGGGACGTGAAATAATACTCCATGTTACGCAACAGTCCTTTATGAGTGAGTGTTCAGTGAGTGTGTGTGTGTGTGGGGGGGGGATGCAGGAAACACAGCTCTGAATTCAACACCCACTTCACCGCACGGTCAGGATGCTAATGAAGTACATCATAACAACACAATACAAAGAGCATTAGTGAGAATTTAAATAGATCTGATCCTCACCACTGCTATTTTTACCCAGAGCAGTTAGAGCGGCGGAAACATCAGCAGGAGAGGACTCTTTAAAGTAGAGACTCTACATACTGATATACACCTGAACATCAGCAGGAGAGGACTCTTTAAAGTAGAGACGCTACATACTGATATACACCTGAACATCAGCAGGAGAGGACTCTTTAAAGTAGAGACTCTACATACTGATATACACCTGAACATCAGCAGGAGAGGACTCTTTAAAGTAGAGACTCTACATACTGATATACACCTGAACATCAGCAGGAGAGGACTCTTTAAAGTAGAGACACTACATACTGATATACACCTGAACATCAGCAGGAGAGGACTCTTTAAAGTAGAGACACTACATACTGATATACACCTGAACATCAGCAGGAGAGGACTCTTTAAAGTAGAGACTGTACATACTGATATACACCTGAACATCAGCAGGAGAGGACTCTTTAAAGTAGAGACTCTACATACTGATATACACCTGAACATCAGCAGGAGAGGACTCTTTAAAGTAGAGACTGTACATACTGATATACACCTGAACATCAGCAGGAGAGGACTCTTTAAAGTAGAGACACTACATACTGATATACACCTGAACATCAGCAGGAGAGGACTCTTTAAAGTAGAGACTCTACATACTGATATACACCTGAACATCAGCAGGAGAGGACTCTTTAAAGTAGAGACTCTACATACTGATATACACCTGAACATCAGCAGGAGAGGACTCTTTAAAGTAGAGACTCTACATACTGATATACACCTGAACATCAGCAGGAGAGGACTCTTTAAAGTAGAGACTCTACATACTGATATACACCTGAACATCAGCAGGAGAGGACTCTTTAAAGTAGAGACTCTACATACTGATATACACCTGAACATCAGCAGGAGAGGACTCTTTAAAGTAGAGACGCTACATACTGATATACACCTGAACATCAGCAGGAGAGGACTCTTTAAAGTAGAGACACTACATACTGATATACACCTGAACATCAGCAGGAGAGGACTCTTTAAAGTAGAGACACTACATACTGATATACACCTGAACATCAGCAGGAGAGGACTCTTTAAAGTAGAGACACTACATACTGATATACACCTGAACATCAGCAGAGAGGACTCTTTAAAGTAGAGACTCTACATACTGATATACACCTGAACATCAGCAGGAGAGGACTCTTTAAAGTAGAGACACTACATACTGATATACACCTGAACATCAGCAGGAGAGGACTCTTTAAAGTAGAGACTCTACATACTGATATACACCTGAACATCAGCAGGAGAGGACTCTTTAAAGTAGAGACTCTACATACTGATATACACCTGAACATCAGCAGGAGAGGACTCTTTAAAGTAGAGACTCTACATACTGATATACACCTGAACATCAGCAGGAGAGGACTCTTTAAAGTAGAGACACTACATACTGATATACACCTGAACATCAGCAGGAGAGGACTCTTTAAAGTAGAGACTCTACATACTGATATACACCTGAACATCAGCAGGAGAGGACTCTTTAAAGTAGAGACTCTACATACTGATATACACCTGAACATCAGCAGGAGAGGACTCTTTAAAGTAGAGACTCTACATACTGATATACACCTGAACATCAGCAGGAGAGGACTCTTTAAAGTAGAGACACTACATACTGATATACACCTGAACATCAGCAGGAGAGGACTCTTTAAAGTAGAGACTCTACATACTGATATACATCTGAACATCAGCAGGAGAGGACTCTTTAAAGTAGAGACGCTACATACTGATATACACCTGAACATCAGCAGGAGAGGACTCTTTAAAGTAGAGACACTTACATCAGGATGATTGGTTTGATCCATATCCAAAAGTTCCCTTATATCTGCTGTTTTAAAACAGTCTCTTGTGGATTCAATGTCAAACTGATTTTCCTCTCCTTCACCTGCCTGTATCTATTATACTCTCTCTCCCATTCTCCTCTCCCCCATCATCTCCCTCCCCCATTGTCTCCCTCTCCTTCTCATATTACTCTTGTTTGCTCACTGGTTTACATGCGTCTGTTTATCGTTCTGCATCTCAGCCAATTAACACCTGAGCACAGGTTGAGCCTCAGACCCCGAGGTGTGCATTAACCTATAACGATCTGGATCATGGGGGGAGTATTCCTCTCTAAACATGTTACTCTAGGCAGGTTTTCCCTCCGCTCCAGCCTCACTCTCTTCCCTTCAGTGATATCTGTTTCCTGTCCTCACTAAGTGCTCCTGGTCCATTTTCACCCCACAGTTAATCCATCTCATGACGCCTAGCCAGGGATTCTGGGTTTAAAACCACTCCAAAGTAACCCATTCCCCCTCAGCCAGACGTCCTGTGTATAGTTCATTAAAACCCCAATAAAAGGTGTCGACACATTGATAGAACTTCTCCAAACCAATGATATGAAGCCTTGTCTGCTTGCTGTCACACATGGGTTTCCTCTACGGGTCTCTTAGAGAAGTCGACCATCTGAGACTCAGGATGCAGTAAGGATGTGCATTATTCTGGAGTCTGCTGCTCTAGGTGTTCATTAGTTCTCTGGACTCGATGGTTATTTGGGGGGGGGGGGGTTGCCATGATCTGGTGTGTGTGAGGAGTCTGGGGGCAACTTTTTGTACCAGTCGGAGTCTATTGAGGGAGGGGGAGCTGCAGGAGGCAAAGCAGGAGGAAATGAAGGTGTGGGTAAGTCGTTCAGCTGGGTGAGAGAGGGTCGGATCCTCTGCAGGGTTTGAAGCCAGCCTTTAAATGTGTTTCTTTATAAAGTGTAAGATGTTTGACTGCAAATAAAGAACAGTTTGATTCAGGAAACAGGAAATGTCGCTTCATATTTATTTCAGTATAACATGTGTTGTAACAAAACAGACATCCAGAAATCCATACAGAATATTAAGCGTTAGGGCAGGTTAAATAAACAGTTCATCATTCAATAATGGGCAGTATGGAGGACACACTGATTGAGTATGTTAGTACGGGACTTTGAACCCAGCAGAATAAGAGCTGAGTCTGAGGCTGATGTGGTTCTTGAGTAATTGGCAATAAACCAAAAGTTTAAGACCCATAAAACGATGACCTGTAAGTGAAAACCAAAGTCAACAGGAAGCACTTTCAGGTTCTCCGACTGATATTTCAGTCTGGACCAAAGTGGCGGACTGTCGAGTTGACAAACGGGCCATCGGCATCCCGAGAGTCTCGCTGCCGGTGAGGACAGATTGAGTGTAACACCGTCCTCTCTACCTGCTGAAGCACTGCAGGAATACACTGCAGCCTCCGGGACAGACTGGTGATGGAAATCAGAATTTACTTTATGATAACAGGACTTCTGAATTAATTGGCTTGAAATCATTGTGTTTATTTTGAACCAATCATCTCTCAGAGGGGCGTGGCTAGCAGCAGCAGCTCATTGGCATTTAAAGCTACAGAATCAGGGCTGAAACAGAGGGGTGTTTCAGCCAATCAGAGACAGGTTTTGTATCTGACACCTGTGATAGAGTGGTGAAAAGGGGTACGATAGGGGACCTTTGAAACACAGCCGCTGTGATTACCCTCAGTTAGAGCGTGCTACACATATTTACTGGTATGGTAATATTCATATCACACATTTCATCTGAGAGAGACTTTATTAACCCCGAACTGGGAAATGTTTGTTGTAGCAGCATAATGCAATACAAGGCATAGCAAATAATGAATAATAAACAAGGCTAAAGTGTAGACATCTCAGAGAGAAATACAAATAGAGCGGCGTTAGAGAAAAGATATCTATACAGTTGACTATTGTTAATGCAATCTATGTTATATACTTCTAATGTTATTCCCAAAGTTTCTCCAAGCAAGTGTCTACATATGTTCAGCATCTGTTCCTCAAGCATCTTTGACATGTATGGCCTTAAAGGACAGTAAGTCTGACCTGTGGCCTCCCAATGTCAAAAGACAGAAGTCTATACGTCCATACATATGATCGCTGAACAGGCAGGAGTTTGAGACTTGGAACTTGTGTGTGTGTGTGTGTGTGTGTGTGTGTGTGTGTGTGTGTGTGTGTGTGTGTGTGTGTGTGTGTGTGTGTGTGTGTGTGTGGTGTGTGTGTGTGTGTGTGTGTGTGTGTGTGTGTGTGTGTGTGTGTGTGTTAAAGGCAGAGAGATCCCTATATAAACAACATGGATCCTCTGTATTATTCGGAGAACACACGATTGACTGCTTAAGAGCAAAGGTAGTGTGTTCACAGTCTTATGGCTGTTACGTAACAATATAATATTCACCCTCATCTTTTTCTGTGTCCGTGTCTTAATGAGTTTTCTCTTGATTAATGTTGTGAGTGTTAAAAAGCCTCGGATCCACGACACTATGAAGATAGATCATCTATTAACTGTCAGACAAGTAAACACTATTGAAATTAACAAAATATAAAGCAGGATATTATATACAAATATAAAGTGTAAGAAGTGAATCAGTACGTAATATATATAAAGCTCTAACTTTGAATTTGATTACTAATGCAGCTCCTTTGCTCTGCTGCTGCAAATTGGGAGCAATGTTTCTTATTCTAATTTGGATTCAGATATAAATGTGTCCAAAATGCACCATGTGGGCTCCCATGAATAACCCAGCGAGTGTGAACAGACGAACTGTTTCCTCAGGATTTCACTCTCATTCATTTCTCATTTATAGCGTTTCTTTTTGCCGGCGATATTTCAGAACATTTGACATAAATTATACTTTTAAAATGCGATCGGGACCAAATTTAGCCTCCAAAAAGCTCCTCCTTGTGTGGCTAAAGTGCTTTTTTAAAGGCATGTTTAAATGGTTGTGAGTGCTGGGGGTAGTTTAAGGTGGGGCGTATGTAGGTTACATGGTGATTTGGGTCAAAAGCATCCAGAGATTAAGCTCTCTCTTCCCCATCCTCACACCGTAATACACTGTATGAGTGCAGGGGAGCAGGTGGCACTTTATGGCTTAATGTGTTGCACTGCTCTGACTCCGTGATGTATGATGATGGCGGCTGGAAGGAGGAACCAAGAGGACGAGGAGGAAGGGAGTGAGAGGTAAAGGCGGAGAGGAAACCCATCTGTTGTACCTTGGTAATTATATTCCACACAAAAAAGCACTTGCAAACGTTCTTGTTGGCCCTGTAACGAATCCAGCAGCACTTCAAACGCTATGACGTGCTAGAAGTGAATATATCTGCACTTTCTTTGTTTGAATCTTTATGATTTTTGCACATATTATCAGTGGCTATTATTATATTATTGCTTTCAACGACACACCACAGCTCAAAGGGATGCAAAATAAGCATAACTACACGGCAAGGTAACCCCTAAAGGCTACACAGACACGCAGAAAGGATGCAAAATGATCGTAAAAGCAACCAAAAAGAAACACAAGATGCAAGACCTCCACAAACAGGCTATAGAGAGGTGGCTGAAACAATATGCAAAACACAAAGGATGCAGGAGGACCAGGGACACTCAAAGCACCCGTGAAGACTCGACTAACAACTCCAAAGAGGGATGCAAAACGACCAGAAAAGCAACCACAGAACTATTACAGAACAACTGGAAACAAAGAGAGAGGTTTTATTCAGACTTGATGCTATGGCTTGTGGTCATTCTGCATCCTTTTGGGGTTTTTTGCATCTCTCTGTGATCCTTTTGTGTCTATTTTGAGTTGTTTGCCTCCTTATACAGCTCTTTATCAGGACTTCTGGACCCCTGAAAGCGCTTCACATACTATGAGTTACTCACACCTAATTCATGCAGGGCAGCACCACTTGCTCTAGGGAAGCTAACACTCACACACACTCACACACCGTTGGCCATCGGGAGCAACTCGGAGTTCAGTATCTGGCCTGAGGACACATCTGGCTGGGATCGAACCCACAACTTTTTGTTCAAAGCAATAATATTAAGTATAAATGCTAAATATTAGCCTCAACTTAACATGATTGCTGGACACTAACCTAATACAGTGATGTGACATCTGTTGACATAATACATTTAACCGAAGTCAGCGCCTCAGTGTGTCGGTGCAGAGTGAGCGATATGAGGCTCGGAGACATGAAGGGAAACAGAGTGCCTCAGTAGCGGCTGCATTGTAAATAGAGACTATAAATAGAAAGGAACAGGCAGCTCTGGCCAGCTGAGAGGAGACTCAGGAATAAGGAAGAGGCTGTTAAACTGAAGCAGGATAATAAATGCCAGACGCTGACAGATGATGTTTGAGCTTTTACAATCAGACGATCTGTCCGGCACTTCAATGAGGATTATACGCGTACAGTCGATGGGACGTGATCAATAAAAGGCCTGAACTGGTGCCTGGGATCAGGGTCAGATGTTGTGTGACTGTACCCTCACTGTGTGGAAACCAATCAGAGTGTTCTAACTGTGTGTGTGTGTGTGTGTGTGTGTGTGTGTGTGTGTGTGTGTGTGTGTGTGTGTGTGTGTGTGTGTGGACCCAAAGGGAACGCAATGCCCTCTGAATCAGAGCCATTAAAAGACTATCAACGGATGCAAAACCAGCACAAAGACTCTAAGCGACAACAAATATTCACTAAAACGGTCACAATTAGGCAGAAATTGACAGCAAGGACAAACACAAACTTAAAACAACCACAAAGGGATGCAAACCCCATAGAACAACAACAGAAATTCACAAAATTAACACAAGGGGAAACACAGCGGCTAATAAGAGATAAACCACACAAGCCACAACCACAAAGAGACGCAAAATTACAACAAAACCGACTACAAGGATCCAATACCACCTGAAATGGACACATTACAATGCAATATAAACCCCAAGAGATGCTGAATAAACTCTAAAGGAACCAGAAGGACAATGAAATGAAAATACACTGATGGCCAGAAAGACACACAAACGATCAGAATTAGACCCAAAAAACTGCTTCAAAGACACAGAAATGATGATAGAAATACACAGAGAGACACAAAGAGAGGACACACCACACAAAGACACAAAACTATAACACAATTAAAAACCACACAGCCATTTTGTTCGGTGTCTCTCAGTCTGGATGTCCTATGGGGGACACATCGAACACTTTCTATAAATAATGTCAAAAATATTTATTGACATTATTCAAAATGTTTTTGAGGCTTTTTATTTATTTTACTAACCAACACCCATCTTTACAATGTATCCCCCACCCCCCCACCCTGCAAACATCTCCCATCCTTCCTCAGGCCAGGAGAGTCCAGAGGAGGAGGAGGAGGAGGAGGAGGAGGAGGGAGTGCAGAAAAGCACATTTTATGTAATATTCGTGGGTTCCTTATGGCCCAGTATTGAGCTGTGTGTGTGTGTGTGTGTGTGTGTGTGTGTGTGTGTGTGTGTGTGTGTGTGTGTGTGTGTGTGTGTGTGTGTGTGTGTGTGTGTGTGTGTGAAATCTTCCTGCAGGTTGTACTTTGTGAAGTGCTCCTAAAATAAGCATGCAGCGTCTAAATGAGGCTTTTCCCTTCCGATATTTATAGAAAGTCTTTTTTTTCCCCAGAATTTATTTTGATTTAATGTAATTTAATTTATAATTCTTAAGATTTTTTCTTACAATTTAAATGTATTATTAGTCATTTGTAAAAAAATATTGATGAAATATTTGTAGTTTTGACATTATTATCCTGAACACCTGGACCTCCCTGCAGGGATTTAGAAAGGTTATCATGTAAGTGAAAGGCAAAATGCTTATTGCTGCAGCAGTCCTGTAAGGAGGATCCAGAGCCCTGACTGACTATAATGCATGATAGTAAACACTGTATATACTGTGTGTGTATACAGTGTTTAATGAGCGTCTCTTACCTGTGTGGAGGCTGTTGCTCTCTGCAGTTACCCGGGGCAGACCGACCGACTCTCGGACAGATATCACTCCAGAGGATGCTCTCTGAGAACGGGAGTAATCAGAGTGTGTGTCGCTGGATCCTCCGGGAGGATGAAGGGTAAAATCCGCAGTCTCTCCGGCAGACGGTGACGACCAGTCTGAGAGAGGGGCTGCAGGGTTGGGGGCGGGGGGGACCGGTAGGTAGTCCGCTAGTTAGGCAGGTAGTCCGGTGTGTCTGTGTCTGTGTGTGTGTGTGTGTGTGCGCGTGTGTGTGTGATGCTGAAGCTGCAGAGAATGAGGAAGCTGAGAGTTAACGGACTGACACGGTCTCCGAGGGAGGCTCCTATAAGGGGGGGGGGGGGGGGGGGCTAGAGAGGGGGAGAGAGAGAGGGAGAGATAGGGGGAGGGTGATTGGTTGAATTAGCTCGATCATGTATTAAAAAAGTAGTGACAGAAGAAGAGGCTTTATTCTGATTATGTACATTATCACAAACATACACACACACACAAACACACAAACACACACACACACACACACACACACACACACACACACACACACACACACACACACACACACACACACATTTTATAAGTAAAAATACAAATGTGCAATATATTCGCTTTTTCTAACAATCTGTCATAATCATCATGCCAATAAACGCTCCTATTGGCTAGTGCTCCAGCACATTGTACGTGATAGGCTAAGGGGCGGGACATCTATAAACTGGTTGACCAATCACAACAGAGCCGGCCAGCTAACCAATCAGAGCAGACTGGGCTCTGGTTTCAGACAGAGGGTTAAAGAGGTGCTGCAGCACAGGCAGTATGAGAAAAAATGACTGTGTGTGTGTGTGTGTGTGTGTGTGTGTGTGTGTGTGTGTGTGTGTGTGTGTGTGTGTGTGTGTGTGTGTGTGTGTGTGTGTGTGTGTGCCACTGAGAGGGAATCAAGAACCCCAACTGTACTAATGGACGCTGTGAAACACACAAAAACGTAACTAACTATATTCATAATCTCATAGTAAAATAATGGGAAACCGGGAGAGAAAACAGCAAAAACACTCTGAATTATTCAAAATAAAATAATAAATACCTGAATGTTTATACATGGCAATACTTTTTCTATAAAACTCAGAAAAGTCGTTCTTTCCAAGTTTTATTTCGAAAAAAACATCCTAATTGAAAGTCATTTCCAGCATAAAGCCTAAATATTTAATCATATTAATACAAAATTAAATAAACTGATGATTATCACGTTAAAACATTCCTTTGCCACAGAGATTACTTTAAACAATAATCCAATGGAAAAGTCCCATTGGACCAGAGAGACGCTGCCTTCAGGGTCCTACAGAAACATCACATCCCTGCACCACTGTAATGCCAAAAGGTATTTTTCTAAAGCAGCCAATTTCTCGGTCGTTTCACACCTTCAGTTTGAGTGTTTGACCGCCTCTGCTCCCAGGATGCACTCTGGCTCCAGCAGGAACAGGAAGTCATCTGCTGCTGAATGGAAATGGATTTATATTTCCAGGGGGATTTCCGAGAGAGTGAGAGAGACACCCTCCGAGGTGGAGGGGGATATTTCTCCCTGGTATCTCTGAGATGGTCACAGCTCTTAATGGATCTGCAGAGTGTCATATCGCTATCAGTGGGGGGAAGTGGAAAAAGCATTTCCCTTTTTTTCTTCGTCTGTCTGTCTAGGGACTACATCAAGGTCACATGACTTCACGTCACCACCCCTAAACTTAAGGCGGCTAATGTTGGGCTATAAAGGAACTACAGCACGGTCACATGACTTCACGTCACCACCCCTAAACTTAAGGCGGCTAATGTTGGGCTATAAAGGAACTACAGCACGGTCACATGACTTCACCTTACCACCGCTAAGCTAAAGGAGGCTAATGTTGGACTATAAAGGAACTACAGCACAGTCACATGACTTCAGGTCACCACTGCTAAGCTAAAGGAGGCTAATGTTGGGCTATAAAGGAACTACAGCACGGTCACATGACTTCATGTCACCACCGCTAAGCTAAAGGAGGCTAATGTTGGGCTATAAAGGAACTACAGCACGGTCACATGACTTCAGGTCACCACCGCTAAGCTAAAGGTGGCTAATGTTGGGCTATAAAGGAACTACAGCACGGTCACATGACTTCACGTCACCACCGCTAAGCTAAAGGCGGCTAATGTTGGGCTATAAAGGAACTACAGCACGGTCACATGACTTCACGTCTCCACCGCTAAGCTAAAGGAGGCTAATGTTGGGCTATAAAGGAACTACAGCACGGTCACATGACTTCACGTCTCCACCGCTAAGCTAAAGGAGGCTAATGTTGGGCATGATGACATTTAGTCGTCTCATTTAGACACTTGTTAGCAACTTCTGTTTCTAAATCCACCAGTGGGGTATTTACTGACATATTTATGGGTTAGAACAAAACATTATTAGAAATCAGTTTGTGTTAACCACAGACCTGATTTCAGGATAACAACCAAAAACGCATTCAGAAAACCATTGACTTTCAGAGGAGGGGACAGGAAGTGCTCAAATGCTCACTCATCTTCAGGTTTCAGGGCTCATTCCTGCACCTCTATCGTCGTGTTTCCACAGAGAAGGATCTGGAAATAGCTCCTGGTTTTATACGAGTCTAATCCAGGTAGTGACGCTCTTTTCCCGTTCACATTAATCCCATTCCATATCTGCTGTGTGACATATTTGATGAAAGCTCAGAGTGAGTAAAGAGGTTTTAGATTAGATTAGGTTGCAGCTCTTGGTGTAAATGTGAGGTGTGTGTGTGTGTGTGTGTGTGTGTGTGTGTGTGTGTGTGTGTGTGTGTGTGTGTGTGTGTGTGTGTGTGTGTTAGGACGTCCTTCAGTAGATTACTAATGCTCCATCAGAGAATGTCTGCTGGTTTTAGCAAGACCAGATCATTGAACACATAGAACACTGTAACACACACACACACACACACACACACACACACACACACACACACACACACACACACACACACACACACACACACACACACACACAGCTCTTATTGTATTTCTTCAGAAAGTTTATTAGGGAAAATTAAGCCTTATCAAAATCTGTGTTTAAAGGGTTAACTGCTTCAGATTGCGTGCAAAGTGAAGGAGCATATTTAAATCACACACACACACACACACACACACACACACATACACACACACACACAGATGGGGCAGCACTTAGAGACAGGGTCTTACTCAGCAGTGATCAATAATTCATGACAAACCTCGGATCAGAAAACCTTGCATTACTGGAGAAAGATTTCCAGCTGAAGGAGAATTTCATAAAATAATAGATGTTAAAACACAGAGAAGGTGGATGACTAAAAGAGGAGTGAGTGTGTGTGTGTGTGTGTGTGTGTGTGTGTGTGTGTGTGTGTGTGTGTGTGTGTGTGTGTGTGTGTGTGTGTGTGTGTGTGTGTGTGTGTGTGTGTGTGTGTGTGTTTCTAATAACATCTACTCCTCCATCATGTCCTGTAAAGGGAATATTCCTCTGCAGCGTTAAGCCTCTCTCAGCTTTCCTCCCCTGACCTCATGACTGCTACACTAAAAGAAGAAGAATAGTAAGAAGTCGTTGGTCTTTAACGTAAATAAAAGTACCGACACATGTCAACGTACTTCATTACAAGTCAAATTGACTTCAAAATCTCCAATAAATCAGCCAAAATGCACTTTAAGAATCATATCTTGACTTTTTACTTTAAATATCTTTAAACTAAATGCATTTCTTTAATAAATCACAACAGGAAGTGAATACTAGGATTTGACACAGATTTGATGATGGCCAGATGAATATTTTATAATGTTTACAACACATAAACACATAAAGGTGCGTAACCATCCCATCTTCCCATTCCAGTGTGTGTGTGTGTGTGTGTGTGTGTGTGTGTGTGTGTGTGTGTGTGTGTGTGTGTGTGTGTGTGTGTGTGTGTATTTGTAGCCCCTAATGGACCCTGTGAATGAAGAGATGCCACCCTGTTGTCTGCATCAAGGTCAAGTGTGTGCACAGAGGTGTGTGTGTGTGTGTGTGTGTGTGTGGTAAGATATCCATGTAAGGCGGCAGCTAATAATAGCAGTACTTCGTTTTAAACTTTGGTTCGATCATCTTGAGCTTGAATTTGCTTGCAGTGTTTTTACTTGACTTTATGTAAGTTGCATTCCTTTTTTCTCACCTCTGCCAGGGTTTGAGACCCTCATGATTTTGGCTTCTGTTTGTTTGTCAGCAGGATACTGGACTTAGAAAGTTCAATATCCCGCCTGAAACGCCTCCATCGGACTCCTTCGTTTGCTTCCAGATCATAGTGACATCCCAACATTCACGTGAATGAAAGACAGATTGCCCTCGGCTGTTTTTATTAGTATACGGTTTGTATTTCCTTGACAGTAGACTCTTTTATCTGTAGAGTGTTTTGTGTGTGTGAGTGGGGTATCTGCACAGAAGGAGGAAGTGCTTTGTGAATGAAGACTGAACCAACGTAACGTTCAGATTCAGAGGGGCTGGTGAAGATTTCCTGAACACTGAGGCGTCGGATGATTATGAAAGGAGACACATTTCTGATAATGAAGCTGAATCATTTTCTGTGAAGAGCCTGTGAATAACCATAGGAAGGAATACATATTCAGATCCTTTCTAGAGTAAAAGTACTGTAAAAATACTCATTGCAATAAAATGTTCCTTAAATTGTATATCCTGTGCTTTCTGGAAAAAAAGTTCCAGCAAAACAGTTAAGAAATAAATGATAAAAAATAATAATACTAAATAAATGAAAAGGTTATTTATAATGTAAATGTAAAAGTTAAACATTTAGAATTGTTTTATTAAATAAATTAAAATAGATAAAGAAAAAAAATCTCAATCAAAGGAGATTTCTACACTTTTAATCAGGAGTAAACAGGACGAGACAGGAAAAGGGGGGATACAGGAGGATGCAAAAGGAACATAAGGATTAAGGTGGAAACAGGAGGAAAGTGGAGGAAGAGGAAACAGGAGGAAACAGGACGTGCATGTGAGTGTGTGCATGTGAGTGTGTGCATGTGAGTGTGTGCAGCGGTCTGCAAATAGCTAGAGAAAGGCTCTCCTAATGCAGCCATGAATAAGAGATGATAGAAAGAGGAGTGTTGAATGCACACAGTGTCCATTAGAGGAGACTCACGCAGGCCATTAGGTGAAGGATCACACACACACACACACACACACACACACACACACGCACACGCACACACACACAGCCATTCGCTGTAGAAATATGCAGATGTTTTCACTAACAGTGGAGGAATGTCACTATTACTGTACTGACACATTTGAGGTACTACAACTAATTTCACTTGAGTATTTATCTTAATGCAACTTTATAATTCAACTCTAATTTAATGACAAATATTGCACTTTTCCATTCACTTCATGTATTTAACACACATTATAAATGCTGATATGATATGATGCAGTACTGTACTAAGGATATACCTGTATTATAATAATGAAATACTGTGAAAAGAGACATTGTGCACAAGTAATTGTACTTCTTTCTTTTATTCATTTGTTCAGAAGATGATTCTTAGGTATTTGGACCTAGCATTTTGAATTCTGGACTTCTACTTGTGATGGAGTATTTGCTAGATAAGCAGCGCCCTCTGGTGCTGCAATGTACAAAAACACCACGTGAAGTTCATATACTTTCCCCAAATATCCAGACACTCTTGGGTAAGGGTAAGATAAAATATTGATCAGTATGCACAATTAAGAAAGACGAATTTTAAAACATACATACACAATGAAATAAAGAAGGGAGGTGGATTATTTTCTGATTGCAAGGCGCTTATTTAAATGTGTGTATGATTCTGCTGGGAACAGAGCGCTTTGCAGCTGGTTTGCGGAATGTACTAAAAGCACCGAGTCCATTGGCAGTGCATTGTGGGATGTGTAGTCTCACAGGGATTCAAGAAAGGCTAATAATCAATGAACCGCAGTACGCCTTGTACTACATTTCCCAGAACACACTGCGACATGTGAGCTGTGTGTATGTGAAGCAGAGAGGAGGAAGGTTTTTCAGGAATTCGTCTGCAGACTTGGAGCTTCGTTATAACAGAAACATGGTAAGTCCACTAACGGAAACACACATATTCCCGTTAAATACTCCTCTTACTAGCTATAAAACACCGCAGCTATCGTTGGACATTGTCGAAGTTTGACAAACGCTGTGATTGCTAATGGAAAATGTAGCATTAGCTAGCTAACTTAAGCTAGCAAATTAGCCACTAGCTAATTATGTCATTTTTTTAAAGGGGGGGGAGGGAGACGGTTGGGAACAGAATAGCAATTAAAAGCACTGTGAACTTTTGGGTTTTTGAATTCCCCGTGTTCGTTAAAACCGTTATTCTCCCTTTTATTCTAACTCGGGGGGTTTTTGCATTTGTTGGCTAGCTGTCAGGTTTGGTTTTTTTGGGGTTTTTAAAAAAAGTACAAATTTTGGACAAACAAATGTAATTAATTTTTTAATAATGGGGGTCCTCTTAAAAAATCTAATAAAACCCACTGGAAAAAAACACAGTGGTAAATTAAAAAAAAAAATGGGTCCCAAAGGGCTGCAGCAATAAAAAAAAAATGGAAAACAATTTTATTTCACAAGACACCCAACAAGTCCAAAATAAAAAACCTCGAACCTCACTTCCCCTTTTTGGGTGAATTGCAAAAAAAATGGAAAAAATCCCGGGCATTTAAAAAAAGCTTGAATATAATTGGGAAAAACCAAAACTTAAACTGCAACCTACATCAAATTTCGGGGGGAAAAATTAAAAAATATAAAATGAATGGAGTAAAAAATGTGGCCTTTATATTTGGGCACCCAAATTTTACTTTCAGCCTATCCCTTTTTTTGGGGGTGGGAATTTAAATCTCTTTGGTCCCGGGTTTTGTTTTAAGGGGGGGAAAAGAGCAAGAAAAAGAATTTTCCATCTAAAAAAAAACCCGTGTTGGTTTAAAGCGGGTGGGGAAAAACCCAGTAAAAAAGTAAAATAACAGGGGGGTTTTTACCTTTTTAGTTTTTGGGTGTTTAGCATTTTAGCTACTGGCATTTTTAAAATTTGGGTCTGCCCCCTTTTCCTTTTCCCTTTAAAAAGGGGGGAACAAGGAACAGATGGATTATTTGAAAAACCTTTTTTAGTGAACATTAGTAACTGATCCAACCGGGTTTTCAAGTTTCATTAAAAAACTGGGGTACAACTATATTTCCCCCCAAAAAGTGGAAAAGGGGCCCTCCCAAAATTGTCTTGAGTAAAGTAGAAGTACTCTCAGGGCCCCTTGATAAAGGGAAAATACTCAGCTTTACTTGAAAAAATTTAAATACTCCCGGCTTTACTTGGGTAAAGTTTGAATACCCCCAGGTTGTACTTGAAATAAATAAAAGTACTCAGGTCTTTTACTGAGTAAATAAAGTACCAGATATTGGGACTTGATAAAAGGGAATTCTCAATCTTGGGCTTTATAAAGAAAATTACCAGGGCTTGTACTTTTAGTAAAGAGAAACCCCAAACTTTACTTGATTAAAAAAGAATACTCATCTTGGACTTGATAAAGTAAGAATACCAGATCTTGGGACTTTAGTTAAAATTAAGTTCTCAGATCTTGACTTTGGTTTAAAAAAGGGGGTCAGGGCGGGAAATTAAAGAGTAAATACTCAATCTTGTACTTGATAAAGTTAAAAATATCAATCTTTACTTGATAAAGGACAAAACCAATCTTTACTGAGTAAATAAAGTACTCATCTTTACTTTAGTAAATAGAAGACTCAGGTTTTTGTACTTGAGAAAAATAAAATACTCAGGTCCCCTTTACTTTGAATAAAGTACAAAACCAATTTTTGGGAAAACTCGTCACATAAAATATTCTAAAGTTCCCCCCAGTGGGAAAAAAATACCCCTCCTCCCAAATTTTCAAAGACCAATTTAAAAAAGTCATTGGGCCGGGGTTGTCCCCTTTCAAATAATATCTCTGAATTTTTTTTAAGTTGATCATTTAAAATTTCTCCCCAACTGGTTTTAAAAAGCACTATTTTTAAGGGTTTTTATACTGCGGGGAGGCGGGATTTTCTGCATGGGAAAAAAATCTGAAATTTAAGGGCTGGATATATTACCATCATTAATCCTAAGCTGCCTAGCAACTAAATAAATGTAGAGGAGTAGAAGTACGCAGTAGCATAAAATGGAAGTACCTCAGTTCTTGAGTACATCTGTTTAGTTACTTTACACCAGGATTTGTATATGTGTTTTAGCATTTAGCTAGCTGTCAGTGTGTAACTTTGGCTCTGTGCCCCCCCCCTTACTGGAATCTCCTGCTCTGTGCAGACTCAGGGAGGAGCTCAGGTCCTGCTCCGTTTCACAGCAGACTCTGCATCACGTTAGCGTAGAGCGGACGGTCTGCATTCCTTTCTGTCGACATCAGGCTCCAGCTGTCCGGGTCACTGCTTATTGCCTGTCACTTCCCCTTTGTCTCCCTGCTGCCCCCCCCCCCCCCTGCGCGACACATTTTACACTTTCCTTCATTAAACTGTTGATGAGGCTCAGAGATGACTTCAGGAGAACAGCTGTTTCTGTTTATATCGCCCTAAGTTCAACGAGAGAGCAAACATCCTCAGCGCTGAAAGTAGCTTAGTATATTTACTCAAATACTAAACTTGCAATGTGAGGTTCATGTACTTTACTTGAGTATTTCCATTGTATACTCCTTTAAACTTCTACTCTACTATGAGCTAATAACAAATCCACAAATGAATAACCATGTCAATGTAATTATGGGTTCAGATATCCAGCAGCCGAATATAATAATGCATCAATAACCATAATACACTCTGTAGGTATATTCAATACTTAAGTTCGATTCTGAATGCAAGACTTTAATTTGTACCAGAGTATTTTTACAATTCAGTACTGCTACGTTAAGTGTTGTTGTGCTGGAGGAACAGCAGGTCAAACAGTAAGCACACTGTACAAGTCCCATGATGCACTGCTTCCTCCCTGCCTCTCATCTAAGCTGTACTGTTGCCACCGGCAGGCACTGTGTGTTTCACTTCTTTTAGAATCACCAATTCCACTTTTTTTCAGATTTAAACTTTGTTTTCAGAATTTGACTTTTATCACAATTCTGATCTTTTCTAACAATTGCCATGAAGGGTCATTTGTTACTCACTGGTTTGTTTGTTAGCCCTGTTTACTCTCTTTGTCTTATCAGCAGATAACGTGACGATTAAAACGGCCAGAGAGGAAGTCCGAGGCAAAGACACTGAATCTAATTATTAGTCCGGTGTTTGAAGTGTTAGGTTCACAAAACGTTCTCCTGTATGTCGGGGCCTTTAAGATCTGACAGGTTGCCCTCCATTTTTTTACTTCAGTCATCAGATCTGCTTCCTCTTCCTCTCTCCTCCTCACCGCGGATGCCTCCTCTTCCTCTCTCCTCTCTCAGGCCTAGCGGTCCAGCTAACTACACGTTTGCATCTGTGTGTTCTTCGGGTTCTGATCCGCTTTAAGACGCTTCACTTCGACTGAAACCCCGGAGGAAGAGCAGCAGAAGCGACTGTTCCCCCCGCCCCCAAAGGGTGAGAGACAACAACAAAGAGTAAATATTCAGATCCATGCTCTGTGTTTCAGGAAAGGAAGTTAATGTCCATATCTCCACCTTTTTGTTTTCAGAGCAGCATGGAGCACCGAAGAACCCCCTCCTCCTCCCCCGCGATGAAGATGATGGGATGGTATACACACACACACACACACACACACACACAGGAGTTTACAAATATGGTTTTGTTTTGTTTCATTCACATGATGTGTAAGAAAATGCTTTAGCTTTGTGGCATGTTTCTTTGTTTTGTTTACTTATACTGGCTCTATACATCTCTGTCCCCCAGCCTCCCATCGGTACCCCTCGGAGGTCGGATTCAGCCATCTCAATCCGGTCTCTGCACTCAGAGTCCAACATGTCTCTGCGCTCCACTTTCTCTCTGCATGAGGAAGAGGAGGACCTGGTATGGCATTAACAGACACTTCATATACGTGTGTTCAAAAACGCTCTGGAAGTATAGTGTTGATAGTGTGTGTGTGTGTGTGTGTGTGTGTGTAGGAGCCTCTGGTGTTTGCTGAGCAGCCGTCTGTGAAGCTGTGCTGCCAGCTGTGCTGCAACGTCTTCAAAGACCCCGTCATCACCACCTGTGGGGTGAGTTTACCTCCGCCTTCCTCACTGTACGGTCCGGACACACAGAGGCGGTTATCAGACCAGTTGGAGACCAGACTTTGTCCGTTAAAATCGGTTGGAGTCGGGCAAATTTAAATCTCTCCAGTTATAAAAGTAAATCCCCCAGAGCACAGTTAGTGGTTTATCAGAAATGGTCTGAATGGAGAGTCAGCAGTCGCCGCTCTCATCGGTAGAAGCTGTAACAATGGAGGACAGAGCTCCGCAGTTATGGCGGCTTCAATTTCAGCCTGCAGAGTCATCCTCAGTGATTTCACAGAGCAGACTGTCCGTGCAGCAGCAGGTTCATTAACATGATATTACCCAGACAGCTCTGCATGCTATAGCTGCTGTTCTGATTTATTCTATCTAAGGATATGCAGGCCTCACGCCGAGGGAAGTTCAGGGCCTGCAGTGAACCGTAAGAAGTGTTGATAAATAAGAAAACATGGACGCTTCATAACGCTTGTTTTTGCTTCTCCCTCAGCACACCTTCTGCAGACGATGTGCGTTGACTTCAGGTGAGATTTGAATGCTTTCTGAGTGTGAAATCAATAGGTTGGTGCAGAAATTGGTCCTAAAATCCGAGTTATCATTTTAGCACCTCTTCAAAATCACATGGAGAAATCCCATTGAAAGGAGATGCTGCCTTCAGGGTCCAACACAGAAATATCTGCTCCACTGTATAACAGCTGTAGTTAAGTGTGTAGTTTTCTTAATATTGACCCTCTGTTGCTCTACGTCCTCTCAGATAAGTGCCCGGTGGAGGCGGCTAAGCTAAAGGTGGTGGTGAACAACATAGCAGTAGCGGAACAGATCGGAGAGCTGTTCATCCACTGTAAATACGGCTGCAGGGCCACGGCCAGCGCTGCAGCGGGGGCCGCGGCCCCAGCCACCACCACCGTGGCCGGGAAACCAGGAGCGTTCGAGGTGGACCCTCTGGGCTGCCCCTTCACCATCAAACTGACCACGCGCAAGTGAGGGCGGGGGCTTTAATCGGGGCTGCACCACTGATCCACATGTTATCCAAACCACAGTTAGCACAACATCTGATCTCCCTTCTGCAGAGAGCATGAAGCCAGCTGTGACTACAGACCGGTTCGATGCCCCAACAACCCCTCCTGCCCCCCCCTGCTCACCATGAACCTGGAGGCTCACCTCAAGGAGTGTGAGCACATCAAGTGTCCTCACTCCAAATACGGGTGAGTCTTTACACACACACATCTATAATCCATTTATTACACACTCCTCTACCTCCCACCTCCGCTGCATCAGACTTTATTCATCCCGGGGCTTTGGGTGTTGTTGTAGTAGCTTCATTTTGCGATGGCGTCTCGTTATGTGTTGCATCAATAAGAGCGGCGACTGCTGACTCCATACAATCTGTGCTTTGGGGGAATTCATTCAGCAGACTCCAACTGATTTTAACAGTCGAAATAGTTCCTTTATTTTAGAAAAAAACCAATAAGAAAAAAGGTAATAATAGATCAAACTTAAACTAAAGTTGAATCAAAAATGTGCAATAAATATAAATATGAATACTCTTTGTTTTGATGAACTATAGGAAGTTTTAATGAAAGGTGCAATAAAAATAAAAGTATATGATCAAAAGAAGTCAATGTGCAAAAAGAAGATGAAATAAAGCAGAATAGAATAAAAATATTGTTATATATAAAGTAAAAGTCTGTAATAACAACAAGTAAAGATGTGTATATCAACATATACTGTCTGCCTCTCGACTCCCTGACAGTTGCACGTTCATCGGGAACCAGGACACGTATGAAACTCACCTGGAGGTTTGTAAGTTTGAGGGTCTGAAGGAGTTCCTGCAGCAGACTGACGACAGGTGAGCAGCGAGGGGAGCTATCAAGTTTACATATCCAGCATCTTAAAATGACTAATGATCCGTAATTATAGGATCTGCTCCTATCGGCTGTGATCTCTGACCTCTGACCCCTAGGTTCCATGAGATGCAGCTGACTCTGGCGCAGAAGGACCAGGACATCGCCTTCCTGCGCTCCATGCTGGGAAAACTGTCGGAAAAGCTGGACCAGCTGGAGAAGAACCTTGAGCTCAAATTTGGTGAGAGCCGAGGTGGAAGAAGTCCCCCTGATCTTCAGTAAAACTAGAAATACAGGAAGTATTACCCCCCCCCCCCCCAGCTTTAACACTGCCTCCTTGCTGTGTGTGTTTTAGACGTGTTGGATGAGAACCAGAGTAAGCTGAGCGAGGACCTGATGGAGTTTCGTAGAGACGCTTCCATGCTCAATGTAAGTGTGTGTGCACTGTAAGTGGACAAGAGGAATTAAAGTAGGCAGCCGTGATTAGTATATTATATGCATGTGTTTGGCTGATCTGAATCGGAGCAATTGAAAACTCACTTGGCTTGATTGTGTACGTGTTACTGCACCGTATCAGCGTGGTAAATAAAATGGAGATATTTGTACACACTTGTACTCAAGGACAATACTTGTAGAAGAAATCCCACTCACCGTTTCCGTCTCTCTACAGGATGAGTTGTCCCACATCAACGCCAGACTCAACATGGGGATCCTGGGCTGTAAGTTAAACCTCCTTTACAAGAAATCGTCTCTATCATTCAATTAATTTATTCAAAGTTAGAAATATAAGCTGGATCGTAAGACAGTGGAGATATGTGCACTTCAACAAACTACATTTACAAGCTAAAAGAAGACAAACTGTTCCAACCCTGAGCCCTAAAGGCTCCCTAAAACATGTATGAGTCAGTGTGAACATTGGGTTACAGGTTACAGAATAAAGACGGATCAATGACTGAAGAACACCTTTAATAAACACCTGGGAAAAGTTCATTATCTTTAATGCTCTGCTGTCTTGATCAAATCTAGCCCTGACTTTCTTCTCTGGTCCTTCCTTCCCCATCTCCTCTTCCTCCTCTTCCTCCTCTGTTAGCTTTGATTAAACTCCTCCCGTGTTTAGCTTCCTATGAAACGTACTTATCCAGTCTGACCCGTCTCTGTGCCTGTGTGTAGCGTACGACCCCCAGCAGATCTTCAAGTGCAAAGGGACGTTTGTGGGTCACCAGGGGCCCGTGTGGTGCCTGTGTGTTTACTCCACCGGAGACCTGCTCTTCTCCGGATCCTCGGATAAAACCATCAAGGTAAAACGCCGACGCCACAACGACTCCACAACCGTTTTCTGTGATGTACACACACTGACAAGATGGATAAGTAACTCATAAAACCTCCCTTAACAAATCTGAACCATCCCTTCTAAGAGACCTCAAGGTGCGCTCAGCCACAGCAGGTATTGATATTCAGGGTGTGTGTTAATGTCTCCTCCGCCCTCAGGTGTGGGACACCTGCACCACCTACAAATGTCAGAAAACCCTGGAGGGTCACGACGGCATCGTGCTGGCTCTGTGTATCCAAGGGTAATAAGAAAACACATGCACAACACACGCTGTGAATATAAGGTCAAGCAAACTTGGAATTACCAGCCCCCCCCCCCCCCCCCCCCCCACCCCCCAAAAAAAAAGCATGACTCGTTGATATTTTTTGTCTCTACAGGAACAGGCTGTACAGCGGCTCTGCAGACTGCACCATCATCGTGAGTAACTGCTTCCTCTTTATAAGGGATGAGTCAGCGTTTCATCACCTCCTGTCCCCTGGTCTGGAGGTCATGGTTTCCTGAATGTGTTTAACGTCTTGTTCTACAACATAAAATACATCAGTTCATCCCCCACTGGTGGATTTAAAAACGACAGCAGCTAACACGCGTCTAAATGAGACAACTAAATGTCATCACGTCCAACATTAGTGAAGTCATGTGACCGTGCTGTAGTTCCTTTATAGCCCAACATTAGCCTCCTTTAGCTTAGCGGTGGTGACGTGAAGTCATGTGACCGTGCTGTAGTTCCTTTATAGCCCAACATTAGCCGCCTTTAGCTTAGCGGTGGTGACATGAAGTCATGTGACCGTGCTGTAGTTCCTTTATAGCCCAACATTAGCCGCCTTTAGCTTAGCGGTGGAGACGTGAAGTCATCCCATTGGACCAGGGAAATGTTGCCTTCAGGGTCCAACACAGAAATCCGTCATCACAGCGCTATTGTTTTATTTTTATGTATTTTTTATCTCTCTGGTGTGTCTCAGGTGTGGGACATCCAGACTCTGCAGAAAGTCAACACTATCCGTGCCCATGACAACCCCGTGTGCACGCTGGTCTCCTCACACAACATGTTGTTCAGCGGCTCCCTCAAGGCCATTAAGGTACTCTCATCTTTACGATCCATCATCTGATGTACGTAGTGTCATCAGTTTACCTTCCTCTAAAGTATGAGTGCGTTATGAAAGCAAAGTGCCTCACCTCTACAGTAGAAGTAGAATTAGGAAGAACTGAAAATGACACCCGATGCCCAAGCTCTGAGCTCATGCAGTTCAACCCGAGAGGTAAATACTGTTTATCACCTTTTACCACAGTTTAGGTTTTAGTGGGACGGCTGCCAGGAATACAGATTAGTTATTTGGTCTTTAGGGATATGTTAAGGTTGTATTTATTTAGAAGTTCTTTAGTAATTGCTGTTGCTAGGCAGGACTTCACTGATCCGTGGCAGAAGTGAGGGTAAATTGGAATAAAGTAACTAATTACCAGGAAAGCTTTTAGATTGAACTCATAAGAAGTTTCTGAATGTTCAGTGAGGAGAAGGAGTGGCTGTCGACAGAGAGGAGGGAGTTGGATGATTGGGGTTCAGTGTGTGAGTGTGTGTGATGTCAGTCCTCTTAAACAGGGACTTTCCTTTCTTTCCCAACTCGAGTGCCTGCTCCTCCCGTCGCCCAGCTTTCCTCTCTTCCAGCTCAGTGACATCATCCCTGCCTTTATTCACCACTCTGTGTGTGTGTGTGTGTGTGTGTGTGTGTGTGTGTGTGTGTGTGTGTGTGTGTGTGTGTGTGTGTGTGTGTGTGTGTGTGTGTGTGTGTGTGTGTGTGTGTGTGTGTGTGTGTGTGTGTGTGTGTGTGTGTGTGTGTGTGAAGCACATTGTGTACAGAGGAGATATCCTGCTGATGTTCAGGCTCATATCAGTATTTGGTGGCTCCACTCTAAGTGTTGCATAGTGATGTCACTATGTTCAGGAAGTAAACACAGGAGTCCGAATGGAGGTATTTCAGGATAGTTTTTTTTTTAATATTCCTCATAACCCCCCCCCCCCCCCCCGTGTGCAGGTATGGGACATCGTGGGCACGGAGTTGAAGCTGAAGAAGGAGCTGACGGGTCTGAACCACTGGGTCCGAGCGCTGGTGGCCTCCCAGAACCACCTGTACAGCGGCTCCTATCAGACCATCAAGGTAGGTGGACTTCCTGGTTTCATTGTCCAATCACAGCTCATGCTTAATGGGACTTAAAGCATGATATTATTTTACCCCCCCCACCCCTCCCCCCTGTTCTTTAGATCTGGGACATCCGCTCTCTGGAGTGTGTCCACGTCCTGCAGACCAGCGGCGGCAGCGTCTACTCCATTGCCGTCACCAACCACCACATCGTCTGCGGCACCTACGAGAACCTCATCCATGTGAGAGACATGCACACACACACACACACACACACACACACACACACACACACACACACACACACACACACACACACACACACTATTTCACTTTCTTCTTTTCTGCTTTTGGAGCAAAAACCAAAATGTGTCAAAGTCAGTAAAATAATCAGGATTTTTCCTTCCACTAGTCTAACTGACAACTTTGAAAAACAACCTTGAGATGCATCAACACCAGACTCAACTCTAACGTGTGTGTGTGTGTGTGTGTGTGTGTGTGTGTGTGTCGAGGTGTGGGACATTGAGTCTAAAGAGCAGGTCAGGACTCTGACGGGTCACGTGGGAACGGTCTACGCTCTCGCCGTCATCTCCACCCCCGACCAGACCAAAGTGTTCAGCGCCTCCTACGACCGCTCCCTCAGGGTGAGTGTGTGTGTGTGTGTGTGTGTGTGTGTGTGTGTGTGTGTGTGTGTGTGTGTGTGTGTGTGTGTGTGTGTGTGTGTGTGTGTGTGTGTGTGTGTGTGTGTGTGTGTGTGTGTGTGTGTGTGTGTGTGTGTGTGTGTGTGTGTGTGTGTGTGTGTGTGTGTGTGTGTGTGTGTGTGTGTTTGAGGTAGACGTTTGGTTTGTTTGTGAAGTACTTCCTGCTGATACTGAATGTGTGTGTGTGTGTGTGTGTGTAGGTGTGGAGCATGGACAACATGATCTGTACTCAGACTCTGCTCAGACACCAGGGCAGCGTCACCGCTCTCGCCGTCTCCAGAGGACGCCTCTTCTCCGGAGCCGTGGACAGCACCGTCAAGGTACCAAACACACCGCCCCCCCAGTTTCTACACCCTTATTATATACGTGTGGCTCTCCTTCATTGATCTCACTCTCCCTCTCTCCGTCCCTCCCTCTCTCTCTCAGGTGTGGACGTGTTAATCGGTTTTGTCCTCGTCTTGGTGTCGGACCGATGAACCTTGTTTCCTCTTCCTTCTCTGATTGTGATTTCCCGAGCTGCAGACCCCTTATAACCCGGAGCTGCATCGGAGACATTTTACTACTAAGTGTTGCTTTTCGAAACCTTTCCAAACCGACCCTCCTACGACCTCATCACCAGTGCATTATGGGGCAGAACGAGACGAGACGCACCGGGACGGACGATTCTCTGTCCTGCTTTCCTGTTAGAAATGTCCTGATGATGCATTCTGTTCAGTAGTCTAAAGGCTGGTTTCACACACAGGGAGACGCAACACACACATTTATGTATCCCACAATGCACCGGGACAAAGACCGTTACATTGACTACCTGTGGTGGAAAGTATTTATGCAATTTGGAGAATCTGTAGCTGAATATTCCCATTTCCTGCTTCTCTTCAAGTCATTATAACCCAGTGATCTACTGGTCCTTCAGTACAGATATAGAGATGCTTCTGACTTCATTTCAGCCTCAATTGCTTTTACTGAGTAGATCTACACTGTAGTAGTAATACTTCTTCAGTAAAAGAACTTCTTCTTCCACCTGGAGAGCTGCAGCTGCTTCGCCACACAGGACCTTCCTTTATCTGTCAGAGTTGTGTAATAAAGTAGTTCCTCGTGGAGTAATATGAGTGCACAAAGTCTTCATGTTGAACCACAGCCCCCCTGTCTCCATCTGAGTCTGAAGGGGATCAATACGACTGCATTTTCAGATTTCAAGTAGATGGAAAAACCCGGGAATGAGTCCTTAAACACTGTCATGAGTCAGCATTTCTTCACTTCCTGTCCCCTGGTCTGGAAGTCAATGGTTCCCTGAGTGTGTTTTTGGTCTGTGGTTAACCTGAGACTTGAAATTCATGAGTAAAAACCCCACCTTTGAAACTGACTACGTAGCATTCAGAAGGAAGGACATTCCCTCCCTTTTTCCTCGTCGTCCCCCCTCCCCCCGAAGAGTGTGAAACCAGCCTTTATTAAACTCCTCCTGTCAGTGACGCCTGTAGAGATGTTTGTTGTGCCATGATGAACGGTTGTACAGAATAACACACAGAGGGAGGGAGGCAGTGTGTGTGTGTGTTACTGTGTAAGTGTGTGTTTTAATGAGTGCCATATGTGTGTATGACGTAAGGAAGAACTGCCTCCCCTCTTCCCCCCCCCCCCCACCTCTAACAAAACCACAGATTGATTTTGTTTTAAGACGAGCAGCTGATTGAGTGACCTTTGACCTCCAGGATCATGAGAGCGAGAGTGTGCCATCAGACGATGTTTCAGGACCCATATTGGGTTAAAAAAGACTATTAATGCCTGAGAGGGGGGGTGCGTTGGATCATGTACATTCACACCAAATTTAGGTTTTTACAGTTGCCTTCATTTACAGCCGCCTTGAGGAGGCGTTCACTGTCTCAGTGATCTATTGTAATAACGTGTAATCATGTCGCCTGTGATGATCATCAATAAACTGTTGTACACTTTCAGCGAGCTGCTCTCATTTATTCTAAAAATAAGAAATGCACCGCCATCTGCGTCGATGCTGTCTTACATTTAATGGAATATTAAAGGTCCCTTTTTTGCTAAATGCACTTATAGGTGTCTTCAATACATATATGTATCTCACCTGGAGCACCAAAGGTTGTCTCTTTCCCTCCTGACCCAAGTCTGGGAAAGTGGCTGCCTTAGGTTTCAGGTTCATGCGGGACGTAAAAAAGAGGAGGAGCCAGAAACGGGCCCAAAATGGGGGCGTGGCCAGCAGCAGCTCATTAGCATTTAAAGCTACAGATACAGAATCTGCTCTTAAGGAACAGGGCTGAGGGGATTATGGGATTCTACAATGATCTGTTTGGTGTTACAGCCAATCAGAGACAGGTTCTGGATATATCTGGGACCTGGAATATATTGTTGAAGAAGAGGATAATAGGGGACCTTTAAAACAAAACTTATAGGAGAGAAATTCCTTAATATTCTTTGAGATAAAAAGAAAACGTAATTTCCATTCTTTAACTAAAATGAAAGAAAAGGAGGATTTCATTTCTGTTTTGTCCATCAAAAGTGAAAGGAAACAAACCAAATGTATATATTTATGTTTCTGAATATTTTGATGCTGATACTGTACTTTTAAATATAAAAATGAATGCGTGTTGTCTTGCAGTGCGGTGCTGCCCCCTGCAGGAGGAAGTGTGAAGTACACAGGAAGCAGTTTGTATCGAACATTTATTTATTCAGAGCAGATGGCCATAAGATGCAGTCACTACAGCACACACACACACTCACTCACACACACATCCATACTGTCAATAGCAGAGCGACACATAACACACACACACACACACACTGCTCTCAAGCATTCACTGAGGGAGTCTGATAAGCACAGGCGGAAAATAAAACAGCTGCTTCTTTAGTCCGGACAGAAAATGATCAGTACGTTTCTTCCACAACTTTCTTTGACCCTCTTTGTTTTTTATAACCATTCTACCTTTTTATCGCTCTTCAGGAAACTCCTACACAAGAAGGATGACCAAAATGAGACCAGAAGGAGGAGAGGAAATGTTGAAGGTGACTTTATAAAGAGGTGTTGTTGGGAATAAAGAGAGGAAACTACAGCTGACCTTTGACCTCTGACCGGATTATCATATTAATCTTACCAGCTGACATTTTACTGATAAATGTTCAATAACGGCAGGTTTTCTTTAGTAAATCCACATTAAAACTGGTCTAATTTAGATGTTTTATTGGAGTAATTTAATTTCTAATTGTCCAATCAGATGGAGAGGAGATCGTGTGTGACTGATTGTGAGTTAGCTGTGGAAGATCATCACTGGCAATGCAATTAAAAAAGATACAGTAGGTTATTATCATGAGGAATTACTGAGAAAGGACTTAATATCTCAACATACCGAGAAACACATTTTCAAATAAGATCTTTTTTGAGACAATATGTAATTTGTCAGTCTTTATTTAACCATTGATTTGTGATATTTAGTCATTATTTCCAGATACTGAATCATTATTTTGATACTAGGTCGTTATTTTGACATTTTATGTAATTATTTGGAGCTAATCAGTCCCTTTTTCTGTTTCTGAGTCATTCTTTTGTAATATTAAGTCATTAATTCCAGAAAATGTCATTATTGTAAGACACTTTTGGGTAAAAGTAAATAATCACCTCATCAGCAAGTTACGTTTTGTAATGCTGTTTCATTATTAAGCAATATTACACCATTATTTCCAGAAACGCTTTGGGAACATTGTCCTGTAAAGCTAAGTCATGTTTATTTACAGATGTATATAGTCGTGATATCACGTCTGGAACTTTTGTCATAATGAGGACCTTCAGGATCTCTTTTCCTGCATGTGCTTTCAGTAATGTGCTTCCTTCACTAACAGAGCAGCAGGTGGTGTTTGTTTTAATGTGATGTTTTCATGTTTCAAATATCCCATCTGACCAGTGATTTGGGGGGGGGGCAGTATACCTTCTTTTTTTTTAACCATGAGCCAACAAACCAAACATAGCGAGAGATCTTGATATTTTATAAACACCCATCCACTGTACTGTAGTCAGACCAAAATCACAACGCAAGGCACATGTTTCAAAGAAAGAACATTGCATTTAAAATAATACAAAATAATAAAACAGAACAACAAGAACTGCTTGTATTTTACACATCGCCACACCCACGTACACATGTAGGCAGAGGAGGAATAAAATAATAGGTAAAGTAACACAAATGCTTCCTGGAAACATCCCATCATGGTATCCTACAATGAGTCACTTAAGCATGGAGAAGCAAACACTCAGATTAGATCCGTTTACTTTGAAAAATATTCTTCAGGATGACACACACATCATAAATACATTTCTTATTTTTTTGTTGCAAATATCCATATATATAATCTCTATGTTTTTCATCATTTAAATACCACAACTATTCTCTGAATTCATTTCACACCGGGAGCGTGGCTGCTGCTGCCAAACCTGGGTTTTCTTTGTGGACCGAGGCGAGACTGGTTTTAGGGATTTAAAGAGGCACTCATAGTGTGTGGGCTTTACGAACTGGTGCAGGAATGAGTCCTAAAACCCTGAAATGAGTCAGCATCAACATAAAATACATCAGTAAATACCCCACTGGTGGATTTAGAAACAGCGGTTGTTAACAAGTGTCTAAAGGAGACGACTTAACGTCATCACGCCAACATTAGCCTCCTTTAGCTTAGCGGTGGTGACCTGAAGTCATGTGACCGTGATGTAGTTCCTTTATAACCCAACATTAGCCTCCTTTAGCTTAGCGGTGGATACGTGAAGTCATGTGACCGTGCTGTAGTTCCTTTATAGCCCAACATTAGCCTCCTTTAGCTTAGCGGTGGAGACGTGAAGTCATGTGACCGTGCTGTAGTTCCTCTATAGCCCAACATTAGCCACCTTTAGCTTAGCGGTGGTGACCTGAAGTCATGTGACCGTGCTGTAGTTCCTTTATAGCCCAACATTAGCCGCCACATCTCTGAACCACTCTTGAGTTGCATTATGGGGAGTGTAGTATCCAGCTATGGAAGTGCCTCTTTAAATGCAAACCGCCCCCCCTTCACAGATCTCTGCTGCCTCTCGCTCCATCAGCACCTTTTTTAAAAATTATTTTCCCATGTCATGGCAACACACTGTTTAGTAACCATGGTGACGATGAGGACGGTGAGGGTGAGGATGTAGATTGTCATGGCAGCACGGGTGGGTGGTTAGGAAGGTGTGGGATGAAGGGGATGGAGATGAACAGAGGATGATTGTTGGATGAGCTGTCAGGAGGGCTCACTGTAATTTAATAATGAAATACTCCACACAGGGATTTAGGAATATTATGGATCTTAATCTATGAGTGAATACAGGGGTTAATTAATAGGGATGCAGCATCTGAACGGATCAGTGAATGGACCCAGTTTAGAGATGGATCCAATCGACACTAAAGAAAGTGTCAGACATTTTGGAGGACAATATCTACTCTCTTTCAAGCCACCAGACTCCATTGACAAAAACAGTCATTTTTTTTTATGAAACACAGGAGCTGTTTCGTGTTATTGTGCAACTCTGGTGGTTCTGAACTTAACGGTTATCTGTCCTCCATGTTGTAAAGGATGGGAGGGTTGGGTTGAAATCAGAGCTGTACCTTTAAGGATGTTAATACTGAGGATTTTTGGTTGCATTAAAGCATCCCAACTTAAAAGGGTTTGAAAATAAATGATGGTCTTATTATTTTCTGCTAAGATAACAGCAGGAATCAGGAGATAGAGCCACCAGACTCCACTGATTGCGTCCCGGGTCCAGGGGAACCTCACATATTTTGGGTGCCTGCCAGGATCAGAACCGGGGTTCTCTCATCCAAAGCAAGAAGCAACAGAAGGTCTCTCTCTCTGGGTCTGCTGCTTGAACCCCGAGACCTTCAGAGCCTCGTGGCAGAGTGTTGAAGATCTGCAGCCTCTGTCCTCTGTGGAATCTGCGGCTTTTAGAAAGCTTGTCAGCCAAATCCCCGTTAACACACCAATGACCAGGTGAGCTAACGCTGCATAGAGACTGGTTCCTATCCAGCAGGTCACAGGGCCGTGCAGAGGCTCCACTCACATGTTATTAATGACACACAGAGACGTCACGGTACCGGTATCACATATTATGCAGCCCACTGAAACGGAGCAGGAGTTTAACCTCTAGCTCTTCCCTAATGTTCAGCATGTACTGCCAGATAGAGAGCTTTAATTACTGAGCTGCAGTAAACTACATGTTAGCATTTAAAGCCAAACTTTAGAGGTTATTCTGGTGAGAGTGACTCAGAGTAACTCAGAGTAGAGTAACGCATCACAGTTCAGAGACAGTGATGATGTAATGTCCCTTATCACTTTAAGAAGGCAGGAATAACTAACATGTACTGGATTACATTCTGGAAGTAACTTGCCCAACACTTACTAAGTTACTGGTTCTGACAATGGAGTTTGGTTCCCTTCAAGAGGTGTCTGAGGGGGGTTGATTACATTAGATAATCAGAGGAGAAAAAGCTGCACCCCGACTTAGGCGACTCTGAACCAATCGAAGGTAAAATCAGCGTCTTGGTTAAAGTAGTCTGGTGGCCTTGTAAGTGAATCCATCCTTACTTGAAAGTGTTTGAAAATGAATGTCATTGGACTTCATGATTATATATTCCCTTATTCGGTTACCTGAAGCTTGTTGTGTTGCCCTTATTTCCTGCTACGCTTACAGCAGGCATCAGGAATGATTTGAACTGAGCGGTGACTCTGCAGCTTGTGATGCAACAGAGCCCAAAATCTGACATCTGACCCAACCTCTTTAAAAACAACCTTCTCTATGACCTCCATCTTCCCTTTCCTAACACCTTACATCCTTCTCCCCAACTTTACCAAACCTCATCCCCGAAACCCTGCCGTCTCCTTGCTGCAGTTTCTCTCGGGTTAGATATTGAATTTATATTGTGCGGGCTCCCGTGGCTGCGTTGTGCTTCTCCTGTGGGTGTTTTGTTTTTGAGGGGCGGTAGTAATGAGGAGGGTATGATCGCAGCCAGGACAGGAAACTGAATCCTGAAATTCCAACAATTCACAAGCACACATCCTTCTCACACACACACACACACACACACACACAGTCACACACACCTCAGGAGCTGAATAGTCTCGTTTTGGTCACGGATAAAAATCTTTCCTCCGAGTCCGTTTCCATGGTCACAACACCAGAGGTCACCGTTCCACACAGACATCAAACCAAAGAGCTAGAGATTGATATTCATCGTTATATTCTTGTTATATATTACTGTGCTAATGCAGGACTTCTTCAGTAGATATAAACTCTCCATGCTTAGAATGTACACATACCATACTATGATTCAGCGCACAGCTGGCGCTTCAATCACTGTTAGTTT
>NC_086364.1:23498296-23520796 GCF_036324505.1 Eleginops maclovinus
AAAGCACATTTCAGACTCAAAAGCACTTATTGAATTCCTTCACTTGCATCGTTTGCAAGCTAAACGTTTAACTAGGAATGTTTCTTTTTACGGGTTGAATAGACATATCAAAATCTAGCTCTTTGCTTTGTTACCTCCATCCCCTGGCTCTGTGGGGGGTGCTGAGGGTGTGCCTGGTTCTGCATCTGGATTTGAGGCTGCTGTTGTTGCTGGGTGGGGATGTGGGTTAACGGAGGCCCCCGTTGGGTTGGAGACTGAGGGGGGTTTGAGCGAGGCGACTGGGGTCTCTCCCCCTGGATTAACTGAGGCGTTGGCTTGTGTTTGGTCTGCGGGGAAGCTGTGCTCTGGACGGAGGAGGTGGAGGAGGACGAAGAGGAGGTCCTAGTCTTGGTGGGGGTGTGGGGAGGCGTGTAGGGAGGCGCAGGCTGGGAGTGGGAGTGGGAGTGACGGTGTTTGCCTTGAGAGGAGACGCTGCCTCGACTTCCCTGGCTGCTCTGCTGCCTCATTGTCCGAGCCTCCTTCTTCGGTGGTGGTCCAACACCTCCTCCTCCTCCTCCTCCTCCTCCTCCTCCTCCTCCTCCTCCTCCTCCAGTCAGAACCTCCTCGTGGTCTTTGCTTCGTGTTCGCTGAGCTTTGACTTCCTGCCCTGGCTGAGTCATGATGGCGTTCTGCAGCTCGGGGCTCAACTCGCTGTCCTGGAAGGTGCTCATCTTTGGAGACATGAGCTCTGAGAGAAAGTGAACGAATCAAATGGAAAGAATTAGATGAATAGGAATTTTAAAAAGACAGGGCATGAAGGTACTACAGTAGATTCAAGCTTAACCTTATTGAAGGAATACTTAACCCCCAAAATAACAAAATCTGTTAGCTCACCGTCTGGAGGCGGGCTGTCTATCGACATCACTTCCTGCTGCTGTGTGATTGGCGGTGGCTTCTTCCCCCGACCATCTGAACCGCGCTGCAATTCAGCCAGACGCTTCACCGCCAGCATCAGCTTCTTCTGGTGGCCTAAAGACAATAATAACAGCATTTCAATGACGATCACCCCTATAACTTTACATATAAATTGGCTAATTTAACAAAATAAATGCCAAATTCCACATTATTATTAATACACTGCATATATACAGATCTTCACCCAGCTACAAGAGCACACATGAAGGCCAAAAGCAATTGCAGAGTAGCATACGGTGAATTATTCACCTTTAATAGGTATGCTTGCAAGTTGCTGTCATACTTTAAAATCCTCTGCATACGTCCTGATTTCAAAGGAAAGTCTTACCCAGTTTGATGATGCCTATTTCCTGCAGGTCCTCCCAGGTGATGTCAGTGATGAACTCGATATTCTCGTATCCGTTCTGCACCAACACCTGGTGGTACTGGCTCAGCCCGATGGCAGACAGCCACTCTCCCAGGTTGGCCTGAAGGAACAGCAGAAACACTCGGTGACCCTCACGCTAGAAACCCGCCTTAGCTTTAGTCTTAATAAAGCTCGCTCATTATTTGCACATTCTGTTTGTTCTGCGTGTGTGTGTGTGTGTGTGTGTGTGTGTGTGTGTGTGTGTGTGTGTGTGTGTGTGTGTGTAGGCGGGAAAACATAAAGACAGGAAGTGCCACAAGGTGTTTTTTGTGTTGGGTCGTACTCACAGGCTTGTGCTCAGGCAGCCACTCATTGACACTCAGTTTGTTAATCTCTGAAGTCATCTTCTTTCTGTGGCCTGGTTTGGTTATTCCAATAGCCGTCAGATCCTACACACACACACACACACACACACACACAGATACAAGTAAGGTACAGTCGTGGCATGTTCAGGCTTTTTTCTACACACACTGAATTACAATCTCCCCAACACTCCAGCAGACACACACACACACACACACACTTAGAGGAAAAACTTGCAACACAAAGAAACGGTGTCAGCGTGACATCTGATGAAAGCCTCGGTTGAAAATAGAGCAGAAATGCAAAATGCTAAAAAGAAAAAGCAAAGCGACTGTCTGCAGCGAAAAGGAAGCATCTGGAAAGAATCCGCTCCATAATATCCTTTAAATTCAGAGCTTTATTCTCATTATTTCTCCACAATAAGTGAATTAAAGGCCCCGGCCGTGGCGCAACTGGCTGGGGCACCTGCACCGTACGCCGGCGACCCGGGTTCGATTCCCGACCCGTGGTCCTTTCCGGATCCCACCCCGACTCTCTCTCCCACTTTCCGGTCACTCTCCGCTGTCCTATCCCATTAAAGGCAAAAAGCCCCCCAAAAATAAGGGAATTAAAAAGGAAAATGTGCAGATTTATTTAGAACTTGAGTTAATGAACAAAAACATCACCTTGTTGTTGTCTTATTTACATTTGTTTCTGTGTATTTCTTGAGGTGTAAACACGAGAACACACTTTTACAAACATACATGGACAAACGTAACACTCCCACACACACACACACACACACACACACACACACACACAGACACACACACAGCGCTGAATAAGTTATATGCAGATGCAATCCAAACACACGGTAGAATAGGCAGGATTACTACGACATATCTTTTATTAACAATAGCCTCTTAAAGTCAGCTCGGCTCTGAACCATTCAGCATGCACAGCCCCGGAGTGTAAGTACATGTGCAAATAATTTATATAGACTATAAATTATTTGCATGTAGGTGAGCGAGGCAGAGAGCATTCGTATCGTTATTTTAGAACAGGCAGTGTGGGAGGTGATAGGGGGGTCAGGAGGTGGTGTGCGTATGTTGAGCTATTTTTAAAGAGTAGTGCAGGGATGATGTATTTCTGTAGTGGATCCTGAGAGTAGCATCGCAAGGGGCAGAAAAAAGTCAATGGGATTCCTCCATGTGATTTTGGATTATTGCAGAAAATAATCTGTGTTACACAACGTTTCTGATACTGACACGTCACATGACTTCACGTCTCCACTGCTAAGCTAAAGGCGGCTAATGTTGGGCTATAAAGGAACTACAGCACGGTCACATGACTTCACGTCTCCACCGCTAAGCTAAAGGCGGCTAATGTTGGGCTATAAAGGAACTACAGCACGGTCACATGACTTCACGTCTCCACCGCTAAGCTAAAGGCGGCTAATGTTGGGCTATAAAGGAACTACAGCACGGTCACATGACTTCACGTCTCCACCGCTAAGCTAAAGGCGGCTAATGTTGGGCTGTAAAGGAACTACAGCACGGTCACATGACTTCACGTCTCCACCGCTAAGCTAAAGGAGGCTAATGTTGGGCTATAAAGGAACTACAGCACGGTCACATGACTTCACGTCTCCACCGCTAAGCTAAAGGAGTCTAATGTTGGGCTATAAAGGAACTACAGCACGGTCACATGACTTCACGTCTCCACCGCTAAGCTAAAGGAGGCTAATGTTGGGCTATAAAGGAACTACAGCACGGTCACATGACTTCACGTCTCCACCGCTAAGCTAAAGGAGGCTAATGTTGGGCTATAAAGGAACTACAGCACGGTCACATGACTTCACGTCACCACCGCTAAGCTAAATGAGGCTAATGTTGGCCGTGATGACGTTTAGTCGTCTCATTTAGACTCTTGTTAGCAACCTACCTCAGTTTCAATCCCCCACGTATTTTAAGTCGTAGAATTAAAATCTCTTCTGATTCAGGCTAACAACCAAAATCACATTCAGAAAATCCATTGACCTCTTACACATCGCCATTGCTAAGCTAAAGGCAGCTAATGTTCTGTGTGATGACTTTTATAAGTTAGGTAACTGTTGCTAGGCAGATCGCACAGCAAATGTCTGTATATTTATGGTTTTTTTATTCATCTAAAATCAGACATTTTTCAGTTGATGAGAGCCAAGAGACTCAACTGCACGGTGTTTGAACCTTCATGGGGAAAAATCTCATTTTTATTATGATGTTTACCGTACGGTATACCTGAAACTGTCGTCCATATATCTCATGTATACTGCTTTAACTCATAATTCATTTCAACGACTAGGATTTCCATATTATTTTTTTCGACGATACAATTCATAGCTTTTTTGCTGAGAGTTAGATTCCGTTAAAAAGGTTCATTTTCTTTTCATGTTTTTTCCACTCAGTGTTTTAAATGTTTCCCAACTTCTACTTTTACATCTCAACTCATTTTTGTAACGTCCGGTTGTTGGACCCAGAACTTCTCACTATCTTAGAGAGACCAGGTGAAGGGTGTAATGTTTACAGATGGGGGAAAGGGATCGTGGTTTCTTGCTGCTCTTAATGAACGTTCTATAGGAAATGGTGTACATGCATCTCGGGAACATCAAGGACAGCACAATTCAAAGTCGTGCAGACTCGTTCTCATTGTGGTCCTTGCAGGTGCCTCTCTGGGGGTCGGGGGTCAGATGCCTTACCTCCGGGGTCATTCGGCTAATGGTGGGCAAGTCATAGCCCGCGGACAGGAAGTTTGGAGCGTAGACCTGCAGCTGAAAGTCGCTCAGCCATTGGACAACGGCCTCTGAGCTCTACGGGAGAGAAGACAGGGGGGGGATGCTGTCATTGGCTCCGAGTTTGCTTTACAACGGCCTCTATTCTCTCAACAGGGCCAAGTAGGGCCATCAGGGGCCACGAGTTAACAAGTGCAGGAGTCACTTATAACACCAAGACAAATACTTTCATGGACCATAATAAAGATGCCGATAGGGTCATTGAAATAGTCCTGCTTGGCCCTGTAGGGAAAACCAGGCTAAAGTTAGGAGGCAGGAAGGCCCTGCTCACAGTATCAAATGCTACTCAAATAATCGATCCTCCGTTCCTGTGAGGGCAGGGCAGCAGGGTTCACAGGGTACTAAGGGATGTATCCCAATTGAGACACTGCTCATGATCTTTTTCTAAACCTAAGTCGTTTCAACAACCAAATCAAACTCTCAATGTTCCCCAACGTTAACCATGTTTACACTTGGGTTAAAGTCCTTCCACCAGTAGTGGCTCTAATTGAAGAAGTGTCCTGTGGGTCACAGAGACCCGGAGCTGGTTCTAGTTGTTGATTTGATGCAATGTCCTGCTATAAAACCTCTGCATGACTCCTTCCCCACCACTCTGCTTCTTGTAAGAGTCCTGCATCCTTTCTGCCTCTCTCCATCCTGCTAACCTTAACCCTAACCCAGCCCTCCACACTGTCCTTGTAAGCTAGGGGGTGTCCAAACTACGGCCCGGGGGCCAAACTGCGGCCCGCAGGCCATTTTGAATATTTACTCTGATTATCAGCACTCTGAGGCTCCTGTTTTAAGGAATGAGCTGCAACAGAATAAATCCACCCCTAAAGACAGACGGGATGTAGTTTTCCTTAAAGCATTTTTAAGTATTGCGCATTATTCACCTACATTTGATTTGTTTTGCTAACTTGTAACTTAACTTATGAGGCAGTACTCACCTCTAGAGTGACCCAGCTCTCCGTATATTTGTGTTTGTGGCCCTCGGTGAAAAAGGTTTGGACACCCCTGATTTAAGCTGATCGTGTTCCCTCCCATCTTTCAGGGTCTTCAATACCATCGATGCTGAGGAATCAGGACTCTTGCTAACAGATGGCCATGAGAACATGGCTTACATGGCAGCACACACACACCCACACACCCACACACACACACACACACACACACACACACACACACACACAGTAGGCTAACGATGCACACGACAACCACCTGCTATTTAAATATGCTCATTGGTTTATCACGGATGAAGTTATTATACAATGATACGTGAACCTAAATGTTGTCCCACGCAAATGTTACACACACACACACACACACACACACACACACACACACACACACACACACACACACACACACACACACACACTCTACAGTAAATAACAGCTTACTGTACATGGTGTAAGCTCAGATTTCACACCTCTTGTGCCGAGCTAGTCCACCCACGACATGCACACTGCTGGGAACCTGCCATAACACATACCCCACACACACACACACACACACACACACACACACACACACACACACACACAGATATCTAGAACCATGCCAGCCTGAGGCGCACCTGCCAACCATCAATAGAGAGACATTTATCTCTGCAAAGGAAGTAAAGATGCTGCGATGGAAGAGGAGAAGCTGCAACTAAAAGGAGTGAAAAACAATGGATGGCAGGTAGCAGGCAAACAAGATAAGGACACACACACACACACACACACACACACACACACACACACACAATCCCTCGTTCACAGATTAACTGCCGGAGATATTTCATTCACACACTCACCGTGTCATGGCTGCACCCGAACACTCGCAGCACGGACGAGGCCAGCTGCGAGAGAAACCGCTGGGACATCTTGGTGTGTGTGTGAGTGTCTGTGTGTGTGTGTGTGAGAGTGTATGTGTGTGTGTGTGTGTGTGTGTGTGTGTGTGTGTGTGTGTGAGAGTGTGTGATAGGGTTCTGTTTGAGCTACATTCTCATCATGCTGCCGTTAAGTGTTGATGCTGATTGCCTCGTATGAAAGAGGAGAGAGAGAAGGACTGAATCTGAGACTCTTGGACTGTCCTACCTTCCCCTCGCCTGGCCCCTCCCCCTTCCTGGTTGCCGTGGCGTCGTAAGGCGGCGCTTCGTGGAGCGGACAACCCGGTTGGCTCGGTGTCCGAGATGAGACTGCTGGGAGAAACGCCATTGGTCAGAGTCAGGCTGTCGTGCTATCACAGTAAACATCTGATGGATGATAAGAGTTGACCCCTACTCTCCCCCACCACTGGCTACAATCTGCCTCATCTATGTGATTAGGGACCAATCAGATTCCTGCTTTCGAGGACATAACAAACCTTCTCAACCAATCACACACTTCCTCCTACATCCGCTGCCTTGGCCATCTGTCTGCCACACCAGCCAAGATCTGAGTGTGTATCATATCCACAGACCCGTAGTTTCCTCGGCACGACTCTCGTTTTTTCTGTCTTGTTCTTGGTTTTCTACGCTTCTTATCACCAATTTTAACAAAGTAAATTCAAGTTGTGGTTTCATCTGTAAACTTAGTGTGGGTGAACTCAGTGAAACAGCAGCTGTGGGATATAACTCAGTACGTTAACAAGTGCCAATATGAGCTACTTGTACTTTAATATTGAATATTTTCATGCAACGTTAGGCTTATTTTCCACTACGTTCACTACATAAATGATCTCACAGCCAACGGTTAATAAGGAACAGGTGAACGAGTAGACAACCCATCACTCAGCTGATTACAAGGAACAACTCTGTGCCATCTTTCAACAACATGCAAACAATATGGAAATTTTGGGGGGTCTTTTTATATTTATGCAAAGGTTTTTCCACATGGATTACTCCAGTACATTTAATTCATATTTTAATAATACTTACTAACTTATACATAAGTTCCATTCTAAAAGCAGGAGTGTGTTTTCAGTGTGATGTTGCCCTACCTGCAGGCTGGTCCACAGACTTGGACTGCTCCATCAGATGCTCCTTAGCTTTGGCCGACTGCGACAGCACGGTGGCGAGGAGCTGCAAACACACGACACATGCATCCATATCAACCGGCATGCAGCAACACACACCTGGCTGCAGGGAATCTGCAATCAGTTGCTTTATCTGATCACATGGGGGAATCAAAACCATCTGTCAACACAATATATGATCAGCTTTTAGTTTTTGGAGCTATGATAAATATCCTGCTTGAAGAACCCTTATTTATTTTAATTCTCAGGTTGGTATTTACAAGAAAGCCCTGAGAGTTGTCTCTCTTTATAACAGGTCAAAGCAAAAGTTTGTTGTTGTAATATTCTTTCTGGCCACAAGACGCTGAACCATTCCCCTAATTAGTAAACAGGATAAGAGTTTGAGAGTTTAACTCCACAGTCAGTCGAAACAGAAAGGTTTATATCATATATTGGTGAAATTGAGTTATGTTACATGAATGTATGTTTTCCTATGGCTATGATTAATGCTATGAGGGTTTGTGGTCAATTTAAACACGGGGTATTGATGCACTTCATCCTCCTATGGCACGAAATTAGTCCAACAACAACAAACCCTTCGAAAACATTTGTGACCAGACTGAAAGAAGCAAGTATTGAAAAGAATCTGTTAAAATCAATAATGTTATAATGTTGATTTTATTCATGTTGGTGTATATACACTGTATTTTAGTACCCTCATTTATTATTTGTCAGTTTATAGATTTTTTTATCTTCAACTTTACTTTTTTTCTTCACTCTCAAACGCCGGTTCATTTCTATTTCTATGTTGAGATGTTTACATTTTACAATGGTTTATTTCTACTATTTCATTTCTAATGATGTGCTATGCCTTGTTTTGTTTTGTGCTGCTGCAACGTAAACATTTCCCCTTTTGGGATCGCTAAAGTATCTAATCTAAAAAGTGCTCCGAACGTCAAAGTAATCATAATAATTCCTTTTATTTATGGGCGCCTTTCAAAGCTCTCAAGGACACCTTACAGGGCATAGTTAAAAACAAAGGTCAAACAGTAATTCCAGAGTTAAAAAACAAAGACTTAAAACAACAATCAGTTTAGAGTCATTCTGGGACAGAACAGGCCGGTTTAAAAAGGTGGGTTTTCAGGCAGGATTTGAAGGTTGAGAGTGAGTCCATATTGCGGATGTGTTGTGGGAGAGAGTTCCAGAGACGGGGGGCCGAGTGTCTTAAGGCTCTTGACCCCATGGTGGTCAAGCGGGCAGAAGGTGCAGTGAGTTGGAAGGCAGAGGAGGACCGGAGAGCACGAGAGGGAGTGTGGGTGTGGAGGAGTTCAGAGAGATATGGAGGTGCAAGAGTGTGAAGGGCCTTGAAGGTGAGGAGCAACATGTTAAAGTCGATGCGGTATTTAACGCGGAGCCAATGGAGTCGTGGAAGAACTGGAGTGATATGATCCATGGAAAGAGTTAGTATTATCAGTATATTATATATAATGAAGATTAGACAGAAAATCGATCACAAGATTTGTATTTCTGCACCTCTTGGAAAAACAAACAACACACTACGAACATATTAGAGGAATTCAAGCCCCTAAAAGCCGGGACAAGAGAAGCCCTTCCTCACTGCTTACACATGTGTTGATGTTTTTTAAGGTTGGCTGAACACATTTTATTGCTAATTAGTTATTTTTCTTGATTTTTAGTGACTTCCAAAAATGAAAATGTGATGTTCTCCAAAGGGGTCAGAGTATTCTTTATCACATGCTTTTCTGGAGATAATGATCAGAGTGTCCCCCAATCTGGACTCCATCAGAGAGGCATCACATACAATAAATGAAAGATTGAATCAATGCATTTGTCCTTATTTGTAATGTAAACACTCACACACACATCATTATAGGGTAGAATGTTTGTGTCGTACCTTCACCCCCTCGGCCTGTGCATGCATGACGTGAGCGCTGCTGGCGCTCTGACCGCTGCCCGACGACCGCACACTGGTCACACTGCCAGAACTGCCCAAACTGCTGCGGTCTCCACCTGCAACACACACACACACACACACAAACACACACACACACACACACACACACACACACACAAACACACACACACACACACACACACACACACACACACACACACACACACACACATGCATGCAACCACCCGAACAATATGTATAGATATTGTGCAAACAAATGCACACATGCAACAAACAGATGGATGCACACACACACACACACACACACACACACACACACACACACACACACACACACACACACACACACACACACACACACACACACACACACACACACACACACACATCGAGTGGTTTAGCTGATATCCAAAGCAACGTGGTAACAGGTGTGACTCTCCTTTGAAATGCACTGGGCAGCATGTAGTCGAATTGACGGACGGACAGGGTGACGGACGACTGAGCAACAAACACAGGAAGTGGAGTAAACAAGACAAACCTTTTGCATCCACACACACACACACACACACACACACACACACACACACACACACACACGTTTTCTCCCTACATTGTTTGCTTCTCTCTCACACTGAAACGTCTCCATGCACTCTGTTGGACAGACACACAGACTGATGCCTGCAGTCCTAAACATAAGGCTTCTGAGTTCAGCTAAGCTACAGATGGAAGCAGGAGCGGGTCAAAGAGTATCTGAAAGCCTTCAAACATCGTGTAGCTTAAAGGAATGGATGCATGATTGGGTTCCCACTCTTATAAAACCATAGATACACACTTGCAAAGCAGTGTTGCCCAGAAAAGTGTGTTTTGAACAGCCGTCAGATACTGTTTGACCCCTGGTCGGAGTTTAAGGAGTCGGGGTTGAGGGCTCAGCGCAGCGCGGCTTAGTTACCTGCCACGGGTTTGCGCAGAACCCAGATCTCTTCGTTGGAGCCTCCATGGGGCCCGCAGGACGTGGTGGGGGAGCTGTGAGGACTTGCCTCTGAGCCGCGACAACCTTCAACACAGAACACCACGGTTAGCCGCTAACCGACCCTAAACTGGCCTTGGAAGAAATGCTATCCCTTAGCTATCAGCTATTAGCATTTAAAGCAGAACATTTGCTAACTTTTGGGCAACTGAACAAGCTGTTTGGAGGTGTGTTTTTGTTTGTGATTGTACCTGGTAAGTCCGATATAGAATCTCCTTTAAGATCTGTGTAGCGACTGATATCAGATATATAAATCCCTGATAAACTAAATTAGCTGAGCTTCAATTGACCGTATGCTACTGTGTACTTTTCCTCCAGTACATGTATTTAATCCCTTTAGTTGCTAGGCAGATTAGGATTAATGATGGTAAATATAATCTCCCTTAAATCAGACTGTAGTTCACCTGCAGTAAATCCAGCAGCTACCCTGCAGTATACAAAGCCATTCAAACTAGCTGCACCTTTACCAGCTCTGAGAACACTTTAATGATCAATCATTATAAAACATATCAGAGATATTATTCTGAAATGGACCAATCAGACAATGACTACTTTTACTGTCGCTACTTTAAGTACATTTAGAGGAGAGTACTTTCTACTTTCACTGGAGGAACATTTAGAATACTTTTACTGTGACAGAGTATTCCTACACTCTGGTACTTCTACTTTACTCAAGTACAAGACCTGAGTACTTCTACTTTACTCAAGTACAAGACCTGAGTACTTCTACTTTACTCAAGTACAAGATCTGAGTACTTCTACTTTACTCAAGTACAAGATCTGAGTACTTCTACTTTACTCAAGTACAAGATCTGAGTACTTCTACTATACTCAAGTACAAGATCTGAGTACTTCTACTTTACTCAAGTACAAGATCTGAGTACTTCTACTTTACTCAAGTACAAGATCTGAGTACTTCTACTTTACTCAAGTACTAGATCTGAGTACTTCTACTTTACTCAAGTACAAGACCTGAGTACTTCTACTTTACTCAAATACAAGATCTGAGTACTTCTACTTTACTCAAGTACAAGATCTGAGTACTTCTACTATACTCAAGTACAAGATCTGAGTACTTCTACTTTACTCAAGAACAAGATGTGAGTACTTCTACTTTACTCAAGTACAAGATGTGAGTACTTCTACTTTTACTCAAGTACAAGAGCTGAGTACTTCTACTTTACTCAAGTACAAGGTCTGAGTACTTCTACTTTACTCAAGTACAAGATCTGAGTACTTCTACTTTACTCAAGTACAAGATCTGAGTACTTCTACTTTACTCAAGTACAAGGTCTGAGTACTTCTACTTTACTCAAGTACAAGATCTGAGTACTTCTACTTTACTCAAGAACAAGACCTGAGTACTTCTACTTTACTCAAGAACAAGATGTGAGTACTTCTACTTTACTCAAGTACAAGATCTGAGTACTTCTACTTTACTCAAGAACAAGATGTGAGTACTTCTACTTTACTCAAGTACAAGATGTGAGTACTTCTACTTTTACTCAAGTACAAGACCTGAGTACTTCTACTTTACTCAAGTACAAGATCTGAGTACTTCTACTTTACTCAAGTACAAGAGCTGAGTACTTCTACTTTACTCAAGTACAAGACCTGAGTACTTCTCTCACTTCTGCCCTTAACAAATAAATTAAGCAAACTTCATTTCAACAACGGACCCTTCTAATTGCTTCCGCAGATTGCTGCTGTTGTAATTATATTTTTGGACGGAGGGTGAAGAGGGGTTGATTAGATAAACTCAAACTCATCTGCAAAAAACACCGTAATACAGAGGGGTCATAAAGAGACGGGATTAAAGGCGCATAAGGAAGGTTTTTTTAAAGGATATTTCAAACTAACTTACACACCACACTTCCATACTCACAACACACACACACACACACACACACACACACAGTTATACACAGAGAAAATACAGCATATATATATATGAAAACATTTATATACCCATAGTACATAAATAAATCCATAACGTGAATATCTGTGTGTATAAACACATATATATGCCATAATGTACAAACACATACATATATAATATGTGTTGCATTATATATGTAAGTCTTATCAGAATGGGGCTGCTGTAGTGCATTTGGAGAGTGTCATAAACCATTATAACCATCTCAATTATAAATGGTTTATATGTGTGGCAAACAGTGCTCCAGAGAAACAAACACATCAAAAAGTTCCATTTGCTTTCATGTGATTCTGCAGCTCCTTTTTGTGCACATTTTGAATCCCTCCAAGAGAAACAAAGGACTGATGAGTAATCTCTGAGTCAAGCAAACGTTCAGTTCAGCAGGATAATCTCCACATATTAACACAGATGTATGATTTCTGAAGTAAAATGCTAACGTTAGGCTATAGGGGAACTACAGCACGGTCACATGACTTCACGTCTCCCCCACTAAGCTAAAGGAGGCTAATGTTGGGCTATAAAGGAACTACAGCACGGTCACATGACTTCACGTCTCCCCCACTAAGCTAAAGAAGGCTAACGTTGGGCTATAAAGGAACTACAGCACGGTCACATGACTTCACGTCACCACCGCTAAGCTAAAGGCGGCTAATGTTGGGCTATAAAGGAACTACAGCACGGTCACATGACTTCACGTCTCCACCGCTAAGCTAAAGGCGGCTAATGTTGGGCTATAAAGGAACTACAGTACGGTCACATGACTTCACGTCTCCACCGCTAAGCTAAAGAAGGCTAACGTTGGGCTATAAAGGAACTACAGCACGGTCACATGACTTCAGGTCACCACCGCTAAGCTAAAGGCGGCTAATGTTGGGCTATAAAGGAACTACAGCACGGTCACATGACTTCACGTCACCACCGCTAAGCTAAAGGCGGCTAATGTTGGGCTATAAAGGAACTACAGCACGGTCACATGACTTCACGTCTCCACCGCTAAGCTAAAGGCGGCTAATGTTGGGCTATAAAGGAACTACAGTACGGTCACATGACTTCACGTCTCCACCGCTTTCGGACTAGGGAACATGAAGTGCTAATTTTGCTATGTTTAGGACTCATTCCTGCTTTGATATGTTTCGGGGTTTATTCTCTTGGAGGAAACAAAAAGGTGTGCGGTAAAGTTTCCCTTTCACAGAGCAAAAAACTATACAGTCAGTTTAAACCTTACCTGCAAAACATCCCATGTGACACACCTTTCTAACAATATATATTTATAGGTCTCTTAAAACACTTGTCATTTAACATTTTAAATGAACTACATTCTGAATTTCTTAGCTGAAAAGAAAATATCACCGGTTAATGTCATAAAGGTTCAAAATCTCCAACTTTACCTCTGATTTTAAACATATTAAATGGCAATCTTTCCCTGAAAAAATGAAGACAATTTAGCTAAGACTCGTTGGGTGTTTGATAGAAGTTCTTACATACTGTAACTATTCCTACCCTTCACCACCAACACACACACTCTCACACACACATCGAAAGTGCAAGGTGGATAAGTGGTGTCAAAATGATCAGACAGTAACACGCAGGACGAGGCGGGACGGAACAAAAAAACACACAGTCTGGTCAGGAGAGGGTTGTGTGTGATGTCTGGGATTAAGAAACTTGCAGGATTATCTTGGTGAAAGTTACTGGAGATGTACGGGAGGAAGAGGAACGAACGAAGAGGAAGATGAAGGAAAAATAAGGATAAAAGAAAAGACAGTTAAATAAGACACAAACTAAATGAGGTGAACAGAGGTCTGTGGTAAAATGGACTATCTATCCTTCCTCACTAGCATTGGTATTTATAGATTCTTCAATTGGGTGGATCCAAATGTCAAATACTACCCATTTATAAAGAATGGCGAGTTGTTGAGAGCCGCTATACTTCACTACACACATTTAAGTTTATCTACAAATTGAATTTACTGTTGAGCTTTAGAGGCTAGAGATTGTATTAAGTTTGGAAGCTAAGCTAACGTCTACTAGCGGCAGCTTCATTGCAAAGATAAGAGAAGTGAAAACCGATGCTAACCTAGCTTAACAACGTGTAGTTTATGGAAATGTATTACCTATGCATAGAGCCAAGCTAGATGTTTCTAGTTTCAGTGCTAAGCTAAGCTAACAGTCTACTAGGGCGGTGGTGGCGAAGTCCAGGGCGGTGGTGGCGAAGTCCATGGGGGCTTGGCCTGGGAACTGGAAGGTCACCAGTTCAAGTCCCCGAAAGACCAAGTGCCACCGTGGTGTCCCTGAGCAAGACACTGGTTACCTACACTGCTCCCCGGGCGCCGTACATAATGGCAGCCCACTGCTCCTAACACTAGGATGGGTCAAATGCAGAGACCGCATTTCGTTGTCCTAGTACTTGTACTCTGTGCAATGACAATAAAAGTTGAATCTTCTCTTCTTCTTCTACTAGCAGAAGCTTCTGTACAAAACTAAGATCAGTGTCAATCTTAGAGGCTAAAGATTGTATGAAGTTTGGAAGCTAAGCAAACTGTGTAAGAGCAGCAGCTTAACTGCAACGCTAAGATTAGTGAAGACAGATGCTACCCTAGATAGATGTATTACCTATGCATAGAGCTAAATGAGATGTTTCAGTGATAAGCTAACGTCTACTCGCGGAAGCTTCTCTACAAAGCTAAGATTAGTAATGATCTCCTTCTAACCTTAGCAAAAAAAAGCTAATCATAAATAGCCTTTCTTAGAAAATATTCTACATTCTCAGTGTGCTTCTGTTTCCTAGTTTGTATTACAGAGTTGAACAACATTCAGTTTCTCTTTAGCAGTATTTTCAAAAATTGAAGCTAGCAACATTAGCTTTACTGAAACAACACTACAGTTTCTATCCCATAGTTAAGCTGTAGGGTAAAGATATATGTGATGACCAAACACAAGACCTACATAACTGTGTCTTTAATACTTAATACAAATGAGCATGTTAGCATATCCATTAAGTATAAGCTCTTAATCTATGATACATTAGCAGTACACATTTTACACTACTGTCTGAAAGTGGCTCTTAGTTGTGGAGATGAGAACAGCAACAACAGAAAAATAAAAGGTATACAGTATGAGCAACACAGAAAGGTCCATAAATAATGTCCACAACAGAAAACTTCAAAGGATGCCTTTTTAAAACTGCATTTGAATCATCAATTCGAATCTCACGTGACCAATCAGAACTGGAGTTGTGTGCATGTGGGCAGAGAAAAGCATCCCTTGAAGCTTTGATAATCATAATAAATATAAGAAGAATCATAAGAAGAATAATAACACAAATAATGAGAAAAGGGGGCGTGTACCTGGGGCAGTGGGGGTTTCTCCCTGTGGGCTTGTCACGGGCGACTTGCTATAGCCAAAGGAAGTGAAAAGTGGAAGCAGTGGCTGATGGGAATGTGGTGGAGGAGGAGGCGGTGGAGGCAGGATATGGATCTGATGGAACGTGGTGTCGTTGCCGTTGACTACCGCGTTGGCAGGGGCAACCGTCGCCGGAGGAACCAGCGGTATCTTTTGAAACTGTTGAGTGCAAATGACTGTGCTGGCCAAACCTAAAATAACACCCAGCGCGACGACACACACACACACACACACACACACACACACACACACACACACACACACACAACCAGCCGACAGTGAACCACCCGCCAACAGACGACAGAACAGAGAGTTACATGTAAGAGAGAAGGGGAGGGGGAGAGAAATTAAAAACAAAGGCTGAGGTTACAAAACTTAAACAAATAAATGAAAAGGTGGGAGAGGAAGAGTCGGATGAGGGAGTCGACAATCAAATGTGGCCGTTGTAGAAATGACATGTATGGAGGGGTTAGAGTGACGGATGGAGGAAGAGGAGATGAGTGTCTTATTCTGCGAGATGGGAAACAACTAATGACAAATAGATCCATTCAGATGCACGTCATTAGCTAGTAGCATACAACAACCATGCTATGCTATTGAACAATGGCCGATTATTCTGAACAACTTCAGAAAAAAGTCTCTTTGGATCCAACCGGCCCACAAACAAAGGCCCGTGTGCAACAAACAGAAGCACATGGCTGGTTCTCCCACCCGATCTCACGCCTTGTGTCGAAACCCAACCAACAAAGGCTAGTGTGTAATATAAGTGAAGTGCGTCTCATTTGGGAGTTGTATCTGTTTAATTGATTGTGTTGGATAGGAATCTGAAACCATCCCGCCGAGGTGAAGATTTACTCGTGTGACAATTTTCTATTTTAACCCGAAAAAATTGACGAGCTAGCCAGGAGAGTGATTGATTTCTGAACTCTTCATTACTCGTATTGTTCATTGTAATAAAAGTCTTAAAATATTATTTTAAAGTAGGTGTTATAACAGTCCTATTGTTTTGTGTGTCTCAGTATGCACCACACGTACCAAACCAAATTCCTCGTGTATGTGTAAACCTACGTGGGAATAAAACCCATTCTGATTCCACAGTGCTCACTCTTTGGATGCCGGCTGCCAAATTGCCCACCTGAGTTGTGTGAGGCTTTTTAAAGGGATGTTTTGACTGTTGATTGAACATAGTAATGATTAACTTCATTTCAATTCATTTCATTCTTCGTTCAAGCCGGAGGTATGGAAGAAAAACTGCTTTCCTTCAGAGTCCAAAGGTAGCACTGGATTTTTAGTATTCATTTAATAAAACTATCTGGTTATTGTCCAAATTATTGTGGCAACTGCTGCAACATACAAACATTTAAAAGTATTTAGTTCATATTTCCATCTAGCTTTAATGGGGTATCGTGATTCTTTTTGAGGAAATGAGATGTTTAGAACATTTAGAAGAACATGAAGAATGGAAAAGAATAATTCAAATGGATGAAAAACAGTCGAGTCAATGAAACCTCTTGCTAAGACAGCTGCTGTAGCCCACAGTGTGTGTGTCTATGTGTGTGTGTGTGTGTGTGTGTGTGTGTGTGTGTGTGTGTGTGTGTGTGTGTGTGTGTGTGTGTGTGTGTGTGTGTGTGTGTGTGTGTGTGTGTGTGTGTGTGTTTGTGTGTGTGTGCCTCAGCAGTAATTACTCAGCATGGCGGAGCTCCAACTGTTTCCTGCTCTACCCACAGCTGCCATGTGTATGTGTGTGTGTGTGTGTGTGTGTGTGCGTGTGAGGACAAATGCAGACACAACAGCATCTTCTGGCAGAGCCGTGGAGTTAAATGGACTAAACATTAAATACAAGAGATAAAGACTGATAATTGATGAGCAGAAATGGTGATCATATGGCTGTTGTGATAAAGCAGACAGTAACAGAGAGACAGGCAGACAGACAGATGGACAGACAGATAGAAATACCAAACCTACAGACAGACAGACAGACAGCAATACACAGTTATAACACCTGAGTGACACGATGACAGGATGGATGTGTATGTGCTCTGAAGATCTCACCATAAATAAAGGAGGTTAAAGTAGTGTTAGGGGACTGACACATCAGCTGGCCATCTTACCTCTAAGGTAACACCAAAATATGGTATACTTAATACTTGTAACCCTTTCAACATTTGGGGATTGTAGGCTAGTGAGCATACTGCTGCTGGTTAACTTAGCCTAACACACACACTAGAAACAGAAGCTAGCCTAGCTAAACAACATTGGACTGTCCGACTTGAACAAACATGAGTTTAATTATTCATCTTTGAGCTGCTAGTTGATGGATTGTATTTATGCACAGAGACAAGCTAGCTGTGTCTATTTACAGCACTAAGCTAAGCTAACCATCTGCTAGCGGCAGCTTCCTTCAAAGCTAAGAGCAGTGTCAGTGTCCTTATGGCTATCTCAGCCACACAAAATGTTCAGCTATTTCCTATTATATGTTCATTAAACTGCCTGGCTGAAAGGTTTACTGTAACTCTTTGGTAGCATGTTCAAAAAGTAAAGCTAGCTGCATTAGCCTTAGTGAAATAACATTACAACTTCTTTAAACCCTGCAATAACTTTACAGTTTCCAGGTCTTTTAAATCAACACATGTAGTTGTTAAACTGGTGTTAAGTAGTATTAGCACTATTATCTAAGGTAAGACTGTGCCAAAAGCTCCATTAAACCACTCAATTGTTTCCAATATTTGTGCTAGGCTAAGCTAACTAGCTTCACAATGATGGTGCAGACATGAGAACAGTTTCAGACTTCTCATGTCAATCTATGCAAGACAAGGATAATTTGGATGGCTGTATTATCATAACTTTACAGGTCATTTACAACTGGTAGAAATCTGGTGGATGAGCTGCTGCGTTAATCAAGGGAGGTGAATTCATTAGATGTAAGTGTATTTTTCGAGGGTTTATGGTGGATGCTAGAACAGTAATCAGTCATCATCATTCATCATCTTCTGCTTCTTATAGCTCTCTCTTCTTCTGTGTTTAGTTCCAGTACGTGTGTGTCATGTATTCCTTGGCTTTTCATACTGGTCACCATTTTAATTAACTCCAACACACACACACACACACACACACACACACACACACACACACACACACACACACAAACACACACACACACACACACACACACACACACACACACACACACACACACACACACATGGAAGTTCAAACACACACCTGTGCGCTTGCTGATGACCTCCACCATGGTGGAAGGGAAGTAGCCCACTCTGTCATTTCCTGTTCGGTTGTCATGGATGCAACCTTTCCAGCGTCCGTCAGGGTGCTGCTCCAAAACCTGAACAACCGGATAATACTCAGTTTGATTTCTCACTGTAAAACAATATTCAAAACAATATTTAAAGCATCACAAATGTTACTAAAAGCAGTGGTGGAGGTTCAAGGACTGAAGTTCATGCTTGTACTTAACCAGAGTATTTCCAATTTGTGATCATTTATGCTTCTACTCCAGCACAACTTTGGAAGCCAATTGTTCTTTAAGTTAAATGGGTTTTGCAAACAGGACTTTTGCTTGTTAAAGAGCATTTGAATAATGTACCATTGCTACTTTTACATAAGTAAGAGGTCTAAGTACTTCATCAACCACTGCTACAAAGCCTCAAAAGAAACCACAGATGATTTGAAACCCAAATACAAAACTGCATTCAGAGCCATCCAAAAATTCCTGGTGTCAGACAAAAACGAAGCCAAATTATTAATTCAGACCCCGAGGCGCTGCTGGGCTCCCTCATTACAGTAATAAGCGCCCCAAAGGCTGCATAAATGCTCATGAATATGCATGTGGTGGGTAGCCTGCACTTCGAAAGCGAGTGCATGTTTCTGTAAAACACATTTGTAGTGAATGAGGAAAACTCATTGTTGCATATTCATTAGTCTTCTCCCCGAACTAGGAGCTACAACTCTCTAACTCCCTTATAACAGATCAACCAAGCGATGCATCTGTTATCTGATTATCTAAGAACTATGAGCCTGAAGTAGAGCTGTTAACAACAGTTTGGACAAAAAGTGATTTTCCCTACTGAAAATGTGTAATTTAAACAACATTTAAGCAGCTTGTGTGTGTGTGTGTGTGTGTGTGTGTGTGTGTGTGTGTGTGTGTGTGTGTGTGTGTGTGTGTGTGTGTGTGTGTGTGTGTGTGTGTGTGTGTGTGCTACCGTGATGACGTCTCCTGCTTTGATGTTGAGGCTGGTCAGGTCGTAGTTGTTGCAGTAATCCTTCAGAGCTCGAACCTGAAGAGCCGCTGAAGCATCTGAGACGCAGAGAGATACTGCCATAATACAGAGGTGACATTTCAACACACGGTGACGCACTGCTCTGCTGCAGGCAAGGCCAGATATGTGGTGGTCATAGTATGAAGAACATGCAACCTTATGCATTGAACGTTATTACTTGTCATGCAATCAGAACAGTAGGATCTTCATTTATTACATTCCCAATTAAAGAAATCGTCCATCATAGCTCTGATATTTACCTTCACCCCTTAACATTACAGAACCTCTACGTTATTATAGTTCACATGGTGGCGTCTTCACCATGTGCAAATAAACAGTTCCAGCTGCGGAGAAGCTCTTTACTTTCACAACACTCTCATCATTAGATCTTTCTGGGTAATATCATTTCATTAAAGAGGTATTTCGGAAGCACGAGTTTAAGGTATTGCTTGGCATTTCTGCCATCCATCCATCCATCCATCCATCCATCCATCCATCCATCCATCCATCCATCCATCCATCCATCCATCCATCCATCCATCCATCCATCCATCCATCCATCCATCCATCTATCATCCATCCATCCATCCATCCATCCATCCATCCATCCATCCATCTATCATCCATCCATCCATCCATTCATCCATCCATCTATCATCCATCCATCCATCCATCCATCTATCATCCATCCATCCATCCATCCATCCATCCATCTATCATCCATCCATCTATCCATCTATCCATCCATCCATCCATCTATCATCCAACCATCTATCATCCATCCTCCCCCCCCCCCCCCCCCACCTCACCTCTCAGCAGCTGCTTGATCTCTCTGCTGGCCTGTGTTGCAGTGAACTGGTAAACGATGTCCAGAGCGGTCTGGCTGTACGTGTTCCTGACTGCAGCGTTTATCCCGCTCTGTGGACGGGGAAACAGAACAGGTGTGTTGACGTGTATCCTGTTATGTAACGTCCTCAGAGCTGCTGTCACATGAATGCAGTGGAGTAGAGGTATAAAGTAGAATAAAATGGAGAAACTCAAGTAAAGTTTCTGAATAGTTTGTCTCAGTACTTGAGTAAATGTATGAAGTGTGGAGTAAAGTTCCTCTTACTTCCAGCAGGAGTCTCACAGCCTCGGTCTTCCCACAGAGAGCTGCTTCGTGCAGGGCCGTTCCTGCCTTCGTCTGCCGGTTGATGTCGATACCGGCCTGGATCAGAAGTCTGAGAGGAAGAGGACGAAGAGGAGGAAGAGGAGAGGAAACAGAAGGAGACGGATAAGGATGCAGAGATGAGATATAGGAAAGAGAGAGAGAGATAAAATGAATGTATAAACAGTACTACGTGTGTGTGTGTGTGTGTGTGTGTGTGTGTGTGTGTGTGTGTGTGTGTGTGTGTGTGTGTGTGTGTGTGTGTGTCTGTGTGTACCTGATGATGTCTATGTGTCCGTTCTTGGCGGCCAGGTGGAGAGGAGACGTCCCGTTGGGGTCGGTGGTGTCGCCTTTTTTGGGCTCCAGCAGAGCAGCACACATGTTACTGGAGAGCAACAACTGCACCACCTACACACACACACACACACACACACACACACACACACACACACACACACACACACACACACACACACACACACACACACACACACACACACACAAATACCAAAGTATTAGCTAATAATCTGGATCAGTAAAAAGCTGTCAGTTAGAGGAAAAAGTGAAACATATTGGCTTCCAAACGGTGGTGGAGCAGAAGTATAAAGGAGCATAAAATGGAAAGTACAAGAACCTCTAAATTGTGTTTTAGTAAAGTACTTGAAGTAAGTTCTTACCCCGACTCTGCCGAACTCACAGGCCAGGTCCAGAGGAGTTTTCCCGGCGTTGTCCACGATGCACGGGTTGGACTGATGCTGCAGCAGCATCTCCGACTGCAGGAACAAACAACAGATATTAGGTCTGCAAAAAATAGACATTTAATCGAAATGCAAAATCCAAAGAGCATGAAGCAGAATATTTGGAAACAAGCAGCTCAGCATTAGCATCATTACTTTGCACCACTGTATTTTTTATATCAATCGTTGTTATACACTGCCCGGCCAAAACAAAGGTCACAGCCTGGGGGGGCAGTGCTATGATCTGGGGGGGGCTGCAGTTGGTCTGGTCTAGGTTCAGCAATGTGCCCAAAGAATGAGGTCAGCTGACTCCCTGAATATACTGAAGGACCAGGTTATTCCATCCATGGATCTCTTCTTCCCTGATGGCACGGGCATGTTCCAAGATCCATCGGGCTCAGATTGTGAGAGGGTGGTTCAGGGAGCATGAGGCCCCCACAGAGTCCAGACCTGAACCCGATGGAGAATCTTTGGGATGTGCTGGAGAGACTTTGTGCAGTGGTCAGAATCTCCCGTCATCAATACAAGATCAAAAAATAATGCAAGACAGAAATAAATGTTGAGACGTTGCAGAAGCTCGTGGAAACGATGCCACAGAGAATGCGTGCCGT
>NC_086364.1:23525796-23538296 GCF_036324505.1 Eleginops maclovinus
AATCTGTTACTGACTGGCGGTATCAGAGCTTTGGAAAGTGGACCACTGTCTGAGTCCCCGATAAGTAGTATGTACAGAACTGTTAACACCATAGCACACACACTGAGAGCTAACGAAGGTCTCGACTTCCTGGGCGTGCCACTATCTACATACTGCTCCTGTGTGGAGACCCGCTCCAGTGTATTCACTCCTCCTCTCTTCCTCTCCCCTGAAAAACATTCATTTCTAAAAATGGAATTCTGAATTAAAAAGTGTTTTCTCAAAATGTTAGAAAATAAACACTTTTCAAAGTACCTCCGTGTTGCATGTACACCTTTGATATATTTCATTTGACATGTATTTAACTATGGACCATTTTCCATGCAGGACCTTTGATCCTAACAGCTCATTTCACAGTGTGGCATTAGTACTTCTACTCAGGTAAAGCTTCAGAATACTTCCTCTCATCAGTGAGGAAGAGGAGTCTCACTGCGCATGCATCGTCACCCACTTCTGCCCCCCCCCCCCCCCTTCCAGGGTGAAACAGGGATATTGTTACACAATGCTGCAGCAGTGAAGTGTCAGCGGGGTTCATGCATGGGGGAGGGAAGCCCTGGCTTTTACCAAGTAGTAAAACTCACCATGCAATATTTATATCCTCCTTTCTCCTTTTCGACACATCCCTCTTTCTTTCTCCGTCTGCCTTGGACTACTTTCCCTCCACATCGCTGTCCTCTTTATCGTCCTGCACTTCCTCTCCATTATCTCTTCTCCTCCATAAATCCATCGCTACTACATCCTCAGACTGATCCCCAGCTTCATTTCTACCCCCTCCTCTCCGGAGTAGGTCTCAGATATATACAGAGTCTGTCTCTGATTGGCTGAAACACCAAACAGATCATTGCAGCATCCCATAAACCCCTCTGTTTCAGCCCCTGTTCCTAAAGAGCTGATTCTGAGTCTGTAGCTTAACATGCTAATGAGCTGCTGCTGGCCACGCTCCTCTGAGAGGTGATTGGTTTAAAAAACAGAGGTACGTTGAGTGGGCCAATTAATGCAAATTAGACTTCAACTCGCCTAAATTAAAGAGGGAAAAACTTTTATTATTAACCGTTACTTATTTTTTCTGACTAAGATTAGGCATTAAAAAACACATTTAGTTTTTAAATATTACTCGAACTTCCTTCACCTCTGGCCATGAGAGATATCCAGAAACAGTGTTGACATAAGTATGACCTCTACACCCAGCGGTGTAGGAAGAAGGCCGGTAGGATATTAAAGGACCCCCATCACCCCAGCACCAATCTGTTCTGTCTGCTGCTGTCTGGCAGACGGTACCGCAGCATCCGGACCAAGACCACCAGACTCAGAGACAGTTTTATACCACAGGCTGTAAGACTACTGAACTCCTGAGCTGTGTGAATGTCTACTCACATCTGTTTATAGTACACACACACATATATATATATATATATTATACACATCTGTTATACGTAATATATGCATCTGTCCATACCTCCTCATTCAACAGTGTAAAGTGTTTAAATACTCTCAATGTATTCCACATATGTATATATTTCACATCCTTAAATCTTTACTGTTGTTATTGTAAATATTCTTCTCTCTTTTTGCACTATTTGATTTATCTTATTCGCACCATGTATGTAGAGTTGTTGGAGGAGCATGGGACATAAGATTTTCATTGCCAACATGTACGCTGTATCTGCTGTGCATATGACCAACAAAACCTTGAAACCTATGAAGTATGATACGATATTCCTCAGTATTTTGGCAACTCCTGATAGCAGAACCATCTTCACCAAGAGACACAGAGCTAATAGAAAAAGGTCCTGATAAGACTTCAGGCCTCCTGCAGCCACAACAGAGGATGGATGTGAAGCTGTGAACGGTCCCATGTATAATTCAATGTTAGAGCTACAACGTAACAGCTAACACATTAGCATCTGAACCGAAGGGTGGTGAAGACAACACAGGACTCCATCCTTTTAAGAGTGGTATCTTCATCTCACTCCTGTTGGGATATTCCTCTTAAACACAAGAAGCTAGCTGTCCAACTACACAGGGGGTCGATGGAGGAGCCTTTCTGTGGTTTCTCAGGTCAAGTGTGAGCACTGGTTTGTTTCCATGTCGGGATAAAGGGAATCCACAGACAGCACTGTATTAAAGACACATCTTATAAACCTCCATCTCAGAATCCAAACTCCAGCTTTCTCAATTCCTCTCGCCAGCTGCCTCTGTTTATTTATCCCTGCTGCTCATCGCTCACGATCCTCCTGAAGCCGGCATGCTTTTCTGTATACATATAGTATATTTTTAGCACACACATACACACACACACACACACACACACAGATTTACACAGAGAGCTGGAAATGGTACTCAAAAGCTTTCCTTAAGTTAGTAGAAATACTAGTCTTAATAATACTTACAATTAAAAGTCCTGAATTTAAATATGATAGTTATGTAGAAGTACTGTAATATTATTGGCAAAATGTACTTTAAGTATTAAAAGTTACTCTAAAGTTTGCACGATGTCTCTTTTTAAAATAGTGGGTGGATTGTTAGTAATGCACGGCAGCATATCGTCAGCACAGAGTGTGAAGGAGCCGCAAGCAAATTAAATAATGGAGGTGCCCTGAAAGTACAATATTGGCCACCAAAATAAAGTGGAGTAGAAGTATAAAGGGGCATAAAATGGACACACACACACACACACACACACACACACACACACACACACACACACACACACACACACACACACACACACACACACACACACACACACACACACACACACACTCCCACAATCTGCTGCTGTGTGCTCACATGTGTGTGTTCAGTGTGTGTCCACATTCTCCTGGCTCATACTTCATGTTGTCGTGTGTGTGTGTGTGTGTGTGTGTGTGTGTGTGTGTGTGTGTGTGTGTCCAGCTTTTATCAGCACGTAAAACACAGAGTAATTCAAGAATCATATTAAGAAGGGAGTTGTGTATTCAATGTCTTTTTTAGGGGACAGTATCAGTGTGAAACTCTGGAGGTGTGTAAATCTTTCCCTAAACTGTTCTTTTTTTTTTTGCTAAACTAGGCGACAATCTACTCCCTCTCACGGGCAAATTGTGCACACACTGATTTGTGAGCGGCGTGTTCAGATGACTCACTTGTTAAACTGCATGATCATAATCTGTTTTGCCCTTAAGGCACAAATCGCTTAACACAGAGCCGTCTTTCAGTCCTGAGTGCTTCGTGTTTCCATGTCTCATTACTTGCTTTAAAGCAAAGGGGTATAGAATTCAACCCACCACCAACATTAGTCCATCCACTGTTTCTAAAATGTTGCCCTTTTTTCCCTGTGTATTTTGTTCAAAGCAGTGGTGAAGAATCGGAGGATGAATACATGCACACAGCAGAGCACACACAGGGAAACTGGTCCTCTGCATTTAACCCATCCTAGTGCTAGGAGCAGTGGGCAGCTATTGTGCAGCGCCCGGGGAGCAATGGGGAGGGGGGATTGGAGGTGTCCGGTGCCTTGCTCAAGGGCACCACAGCAGGGCCTAGGAGGTGAACTGGGACCTCTCCAAGTAGCAGTCCACCTTCCATATCTCAAGTCTGTTCGGGGACTTGAACCGGCGACCCTACGATTCCCAGTCCAAGCCCCTACTGAGTGAGCCACTGCTGGAGTGGCATTTGGGAGGACAGAGAAGAAACGTCATCCGTTCTGCACTGGAATTGTGTGTGACCAGCATGAACAGGTGAGTGACTGTTACTGGAGTGTGTCCACATTTAAACACACACCTCAGAACAGCAGGGGAGATAACAAGCGTCCTTCACCCAACTCAAAACAACAACACAACTGGAACAGGATGCTGCCAACTACACTTAAAATACCCGGAGAGTCCGAGCATTGGACCATCCGGAGTAAGCTAGAAAAACTCAGCCCGATGTTTCCGACTCTTTAACAATAACAGGAATATAAATACGCTATAATAGGTACGTCAAAGGTACGGAAAACCCCGTCTCAGACGCAAATTATGACCCAGATAGGCAGGGAAACAGTGTTCGACACACCAGCGACAACAACGCCTGAAACCTCCAGTGCAGGAAAGGATTTGACAGAACAGAGAAAGAGTTAGCAGTAGCATAGCGAGATTTCACTGAGGATAAAGTGTACCTTTCTAGCAGTGTCCATTGCCCCAATCTATTATGATTTTCACACAATAGCATGATCGGAAAGGTGCAAAACTAATAAGTTCCTGAATATATTTGAGCTGTTCTCAGACACTGTTGGTACTGACAGTCGTACGCACAAACCTATGAAAAAGAATTGAACCGTAATTCATATACAACACACTTAATGGTAAGGCAGGTCAGGTGAAATACTTTTAACATGAGGAGCAAAGTCATCGTAAGAAGGGATCAAAAACAATAACATGTCACCTGAGACCAGAACTGTATTTGTTATGTGACTTCGGTACCTTAGTTACTGTAGACCGAACACCGGTCTTTCCCTGATCCTGTTGTGTCTTGTCAAAAATGTTAGTCTTGTGTCTCGTTTGGGTCCTCGTGCCCCAGGTCTATGGTTGGTTGTTTTATGTTTTGTTTCGTCATTTTTGTCTCGTCTCCCACTTCCTGTTTTAGTTTGGTACTCACCTTCTGTGTCTCGTTCCAGGTCTCTTGACTCCCTGTCACTGCCCTCGTCAGCCCCTGATTGTTCCCACCTGTTCCCTGTTACCTCATGTTTAAGTAGTCCTGTCTCCCCCTGTCTTGTGTCAGTTCGTCTGTCCTGTCTGTGGGTCAGTAACCAGCGTACCAGCACTGTGTTTATTAATCCTCCATGTGAGCGTCTTGAGTTCTTGTTTTTGCACTTTTGGAAATAAAGCATTTTGTAATACTTTAACTCTGTCTCCTGGGGTCGTGCATTTGAGTCCTACTGCATTGTGTTTAAAGTTCGTGACAGACCCTAACCGGGATGTTTTGGGTCTGACACCGGAGCGCTGATCACTTAGGGAAAACTTCCCAAAATAATACAACTTTTCACAAGAAATCCAAGAAACTGGGGTACAAGGGGGACGTGATTTATCCTCGTAATGTCACCCCTGTAATGATGTCACTTCCTGCTCCATAAAGAAGGCAGAACAGGTATGAAGCCTTTTGCTTCTCTTAGTCTTTGCTTCCTTCACGCCCATTTTCCAGGGTTTAATACTCCCATACCGTGCACGTGTAACCGTCCTCTCCGGTCTCAGCGGGGGTCTCGTTCTTGTCGGGGTTTATAAAGAACGATCTCTACCCTCGGGGCGCCCTAAGTGCTCTGTTGTTGTCAAATCTCCAGTCTCCAGTGAGAGACACCACAGTCCGTCCTGACACACTCTGCCTTCCTCTTCATGCATATCACTGACCCCCCCCCCTCCCTGCGTTCCAATTATCTCAATAACACACAAGCGCTGACCACAGTCTGCTGCTTCCTGCTGCTTTAACACCAGCTGATTGACACCACTTAGGGTATGTAACACACACACACACACACACACACACACACACACACACACACACACACACACACACACACACACACACACACACACACACACACACACACTGCAGAAAAATCCCAATTAAGAGCTTTTTTCTCCGGTTCATTATGAGTCTCCGAGAAGATCAAGTGAATTTAAACTGTGCAGACTCATTAGGTTATAAAACTACACTTTGCTTGATGCATGCGTCGCCATCACACACTCTTATTTTTCACACTTAATACCGTGGGAGGATTTGGGGGCCAAAGAGGCAATAACTGTAAACACACTAATTAGATTACTCTGCTCAGTTTCACTCAGAGAGGATTACTCCTGATCTCTATCTGTACAGAAACATGACACACTTTATTATTCTGCACACACACACACACACACACACACACACACACACACACACACACACACACACACACACACACACACACACACACACACACACACACACACGGCAGAAGAAAGTGTTTTTGTACATCGTTTTAAACTGATGTATGATTATATATACATAACAACAACAAACATTGTACTTAATAAGGAGTTGTTTCCTTTATGAAGGCCCTTGAATTAAATAGAATCAGTAAATAATAATGCATCTAAATACAAAAAGAATGTATGCATTTAATTTAACTCCTTTAGCTGGATGATAGTGAAAGCTGCACATTCTGTTTGAATTCTATTTATTTTATAGATTAATTATTTTAGATATATCTTTATTTATTTATTTGATTTTTTAATTTATTGTCAGTTTTTTTGCAGTGGATTTTTCAAACTATTAAAATAAATCCTTGCTAGTTTTTGTTTGTTGTTGTAGTATTTCTTTCGGCCACACGAGGCGGAAGTGCACCCTGTATTCCAGACAGGACGTAAAGCTTCCATGCAGGTTTTAACTTCTACATGCACTCTGAAAAGAAAGCCACATACATTGTGTGTGAGCTGATAGCTTTCCACCTGTTTTCACTGTGTCACACATCTGAACCAGGATTTGAGTCTGCCCTTTCTCCGCACACACACACAGCACACACACACACACACACACACACACACACACACACACACACACACACACACACACACACGCATTTTAAGGCTTTTAATAACATTAATACTCCCTTAATGTCACAAACACACCATTCTGCTCTGAACCTAAGCTGAGTGCTATCCCGGATAATCCTCCTGCTTTTCATACTGCAGAGACAAAGTGAAACTGTGATCATACAGCACTTATCAATGGGACTAAGGGAGGAAGAGAGAGGAATAGGAGGGTGCAAAGGGGACGGAAACTCACCCGTCAGTATCCTGGAAGTTGACATTCACTTTCTTTGCAGAACCGAGGAGCTCTGAAACAAACAAAGAGGAACATTAATGGGTTTCTGCAGCAGCAGGGGACACGACAGCCGGTCGATTGCATGATTTCACAGGAGTAAAGATGTTTACGTTCGCAGCAACTCCGGGAGATAAGGCATGAGTATTTGTTATTTGACCTTCACTTCTCCTTTGACAGTTCCTTGAGGTCAGTCACCAATACTGGTCATAACCATCTTTAACTATGAATATCTACATTGTCTATGTGCCTGCTTCTGTGTGTGGTGAGGTAGCATTCACATTCACACTTACATATAAAACCTAAACAAAATCAAATGAATAAATAAAACAAACTCAGTTAAAACAGAATGTGCAGCTTTGTTTGACCTTTCACTAGATTATCCAGCTGGCAAAATTAGTTTGAAAGCAGAGCAAATTGTCAAAATTGCATTAACGGTTAAGGGTTAGTGAATGTGTTACCGATGCTTTATTTCAGTGCATCGCTTTGGCTTCATGTTCAGCCTTCAATCGAGCCGGCGGCACACAGCCAAAGCCAAGTCACAGGTGAGGAAACCAAAACCTACCGTCACCTGTAATTACACTAATGCCTATTAACACCTTGACTGGTCCTACAGGAGCCTGCTTTACCTTCTGTTCCTTTAAACATCCCACAACAGTTTGAACACTCAGCCTCGTCTCAAAAAATGTCTCAATCTCAATCTGGGATTAATAAAGAACGTCTAATGTGATCTCATTATTCTTTCATTTCCTGACCTTTGTTTTAATGTCAGCTGATGATGAAGAACTGAAACACACACACACACACACACACACACACACACACACACACACACACACACACACACACACACACACACACACACACAGCATCTCCAGGGTGCAGGAAACAGGACAGTCCCTGTATTGTGGAGGAGAGACGGCTCCCAGCGCCACTGAGGGAGGAACATTGATTTCCTAACAGGCTATTTCTGGCAGCTAAATGCAGGGATTCACACACACACACACACACACACACACACACACACACACACACACACACACACACACACACACACACACACACACACACACATCTTTGTCCACATCTGTCACATCCGACAGTCGTTAACCCTGAACTTTTCACTCCATCATGAGACCTTCAGACCGAGCCGGGTCAGATGTGGTTCTGACATTAGGAGACCAGGACATAGGCGGACCCGACACACAGGACTCAAAACACTCATATGACCCGGATGTGTCTCAAGCTCAAGAACTTTATGAGGAAGACGTTTCCTTTGAGGCATTTTTCTCTTTTTGTAATTTCTCCGTCTCTGTCATTCATTAGTTTCCTACATTTCCCAGAATGCATTTTCAACAGGTGTCGACAGAAAGCTAAGAGGAGGCTGCCGCTCGTACAACCCCTGGAGTACTCTCCATTTTGTTTTTCTGAATGTGTTTTTGGTAAGAAGCCTTAAATAAGCTCTGTGTTTAAAACCAGCTGGACACATTGAACTTTGAAGAGGCATGAAGCGAAATGGAGCGTTAGCTCTAGCAGTTTGAAGACACTGTTTTCCTGCTGCCTTCTTATTTTTCCAGGTGACTCCTTCTATAATTTAAAAGGGTCTAAGATACATGATATGATGCCAAAAGAAAAACCAACCTTTCCAAGAAACGTTTCCTGACTAAAGCTCAGTCTGAACTCCGTAATCAGAAACACGTGACGCTCGATAATATTGTGAAGATGTTTCTTTTATTGCACGCAGTATTACAGTTAAGCTGTGTGAGCAGATGTTCATTTGTGAAAAACCAGCCTAACAACACACACACACACACACACACACACACACACACACACACACACACACACACACACACACACACACACACACACACACACACACACACACACACACACACGTTGCTCGGAGATGCTGGACGGCTACATTAACACACAGTCATAATAAATAGTGAAACCATGGTTATAATAAGCCGTCATAAAACACACATACTCAAACACACACTCCAACACACACTCCAACACACACACTCCAACACACACACACACACACTCAACACACACTCAACACACATACTCAAACACACACTCCAACACACACACTCCAACACACACACTCAAACACACACTCCAACACACACACTCCAACACACACACTCCAACACATACTGCAAAATAATATTTTTATAATTTAGTATTGATACTTTTACTTAAATCCGAGTACCCCTTCAAAACTGGATGCACACACACACACACACACACACACACACACACACACACACACACACACACACACACACATTTAAAAGAGCACACACACACACACACACACACACACACACACACACACACACACACACACACACACACACATCCATGCCCAAACCAAAAACTAAATGAATGCTTGAATGCACAGATAAAGATTACACACACGCACACACACACACACAACACACACACACACACACACACACACACACACACACACACACACACACACACACACACACACACACACACACACACACACACACACACACACACATTTAAAAGAGCACACACACCATCTGTCTCTTCCACTTTACTTTGCACACTGTTGCTCAAATGTTGAACACACACACACACAAACACACACACACACACACACACACACACACACACACACACACACACACACACACACACACACACACACACACACACACACACACACACACACACACACACACACTGCAGGCCTTTTGGAGTCTGTCTGAAAGTGACAGCAGACAGATGTGTTTCGGCCGGCCTGCAGCGAGGACAGTCTCTGCAGCAGAAAGTCAGACTGAACCGAAAAAAATACACAAACACTTCAAGCCGAGGACGGAGGCAGAAGGGCTACCATCTTATCTTAAAGTAAAAGCACCACGAGACAAAATACTCTTTTACAGGTAAAAGTCCAGCTCATCCAGGACAAAACCCTACCTAATTGGGAAAGGACGAACATATTAGCATCCGAGCACCGAGAGCTCATATAGGTTGAATTAAATGTTGTATTAATCACAGAGTAGAAGAGATATGAACTAAACCTGTAAATGCAGTTCTTCCAGACAAGAGGCTTTAAGAGGAGTGTGTTTTACAGACGCGTTATGTGCAGTCTGATGATTCTCTGATTTCTCACCGCTGGCGAATACTCTATCCTCTCTGGAGACCGAAGAGAAGAGTCACTGATTCACTTTCTGTTCTGTTATATGACTCTGAGTCTGTGAGACCATTCAATAACATGGGACTGAAAAAGGAATATTACTTTAGCCATATTAGCTTCTAGAGCTAGCTCTCAGCCTTTCTCCAGTGCAAAGTACATTTATTCAAGTCCTGTAACATGTTTAGTATTTCCATTTCATGCTAAATAAATGAAAGAATTAAAGAATAAAAAAAAACCAAAATTAATTAAATAAATAAAATCAACAAAGAAATGAAATAGATAAATAAACTTAATTAAATGTATAATACTTATAGATTTATTTAATTTATTCATTATAATTATTACATTTGTGATAATAATGATTAATTACAAGCCATCAAAGTTAGCTCTAACTTTAAAATAAATAAAGTCAAATTAATTATAATGATTTATTTGATCATATATATTTATTTGTAATGTTTTTTTTATCATTTTAAAGTTAGCTCCACCTTTAGCAGCTGCAAAATAAAACTGTGCCTTGTAACAAAGTGTTACTAACTTTACTTGAGTTACTCCTCCCTGTCCTCTCTGGCAGTGAGGATGGAAACTCTGAAGACTCAAGTTTTCCTGATGTTCTGGCTCTGATCGATCTGTCCTCATTTCCTCTCACTGTTTCCTTCACCTCATCAGACCTCTGTCTTCCTCTATTAATGGCTTCCATCCCTCCAGGTCCACAGTTCCTTTACAGCCCAACATTAGCCTCCTTTAGCTTAGCGGTGGTGACGTGAGGTCATGTGACCGTGCTGTAGTTCCTCTATAGCCCAACATTAGCCGCCTTTAGCTTAGCGGTGGAGACGTGAAGTCATGTGACCGTGCTGTAGTTCCTCTATAGCCCAACATTAGCCGCCTTTAGCTTAGCGGTGGAGACGTGAAGTCATGTGACCGTGCTGTAGTTCCTTTATAGCCCAACATTAGCCGCCTTTAGCTTAGCGGTGGTGACGTGAAGTCATGTGACCGTGCTGTAGTTCCTTTATAGCCCAACATTAGCCTCCTTTAGCTTAGCGGTGGTGACGTGAGGTCATGTGACCATGCTGTAGTTCCTCTATAGCCCAACATTAGCCGCCTTTAGCTTAGCGGTGGAGACGTGAAGTCATGTGACCGTGCTGTAGTTCCTTTACAGCCCAACATTAGCTTTTCACTTCAGAAAGGTAATATGTGGAGAGTATCCTGCTGAACTAAACTTGTACATTTCATAAACGTTTGTTTGACACAGAGATTATTTTCTGACATAATCAAAAATCACACGGAGGAATCCCATTGGCTTTTTGTGTGTGTTGAATCCTTGCCCCCCCCCATCATTTCCTGACATCATAAAGAGCAGCGCTGCTTCCGTGTCATCAAATAAGGACAGGAGTTGTGTGAGAAACTCATATAAGGACAGAGGGTGAGAGAGGGCGAGCTGCCAACATCCCCACACACACACACACACACACACACACACACACACACACACAGTGCTGTGTCATGACTGTATACACACATTACAGTGATTTGTGAACAAGAACATAACTCCGATGTCTCCGTATAAATAATTATCATTAATAATGTATCTGCGTATAAATACTGCAGGGCAGATTAACTATGTGTGTGTGTGTGTGTGTGTGTGTGTGTGTGTGTGTGTGTGTGTGTGTGTGTGTGTGTGTGTGTGTGTGTGTGTGTGTGTGTGTGTGTGTGTGTGATACGTGGTAACTGCAGGGGCTGGTTTGATCCTCTTTGACCCTTTCTGCCTCCTGAGCTGGTAGCACACACACCATCTGCACTCACACACACACACACACACACACACACACACACACACACACACACACACAGTATATTTCTCCAGTTTTGTATCGCCTGCCGCAGCAGAACTCTGGGAAAATACTGATTTCACGATGCAGCCTGCAGCCTAAATCTGTCCCTGTTTCACTGCCTACACACACACACACACACACACACACACACACACACACACCTAGGGAGCACTGGGTAAGAGGCGGTTGCTAGGTAACAAGCATCCTCTAGCTCTAGCTTATACATGTGTGCTGAACACGCAACCATTGCAGGAGGCTTCAGAATTACACACACACACACACACACACACACACACACACACACACACACACACACACACACACACACACACACACACACACACACACACACACACACACACACACACACATACAAACACAATGCCGTAATGAGATTGTGACTTCAGTATTTCCAGTGTGTGTGACCCAGCCTCTGCTCCTCCTCAGAGACTCGTCTTTGATCAGCTGACTCTCTGCAGTGGAGAAGCAGCTTCTGGACTCACCCTCATGTCTCCCCGGCTGTAAAGCGGCTTCCACATTCTCTTACTCTGTGTTTGTACTTCCTGTTGAAGTGTATTTACGGTCACTTTGCATATTTCCACCAGCTTTATTAACCTTTACTTGCTAGAGAAGCTGTT
>NC_086364.1:23540796-23605796 GCF_036324505.1 Eleginops maclovinus
GCTCCAGTTACACATCCCCACAAACCCCCAAATGCTTCAAATAGTTCATAAAAGGTTATCAACTATCAACAATAACCACTTTGCTTTTTCCAAAACCCTAACCCTACATTTTCAGTGCAATATGCCTGGTTTCCCTCACCTATTTAGTCCCATAATTCCTAATAAATGCTGTTAATAGTTAATAAAAGGGGCTATTAACCAATAATAATAACCCCCTTCTTTCTGCCAAACCCCCCGACACTAACCCTTATATGTTTGGCACTTTATGCCTTGTTTGCATCACCTATCAGTTCCCATTATTCCTAATAAAAGCTGTAAATATTGGAGGTTATTATCTAATGATACCACCCAATTTCCTTTTCCAACCCCCCTAACTCTATATTTTCTGTACAATATAACTTAATTTTCTTCCCCAAAACCCAAATAAAAGCAGTTTTTTAAGCACATGATAAACAATAGCAGGAGTTTTGTAGTAGTAGTATTAGTAGTGTGTAGTGCACTGTACTGTAACACCACAGGCTTTTAGCAGGACCGTGGGTTTGTTCCATTATAACCTGCTATTTATACACACAGTGAAACTCTAACCCCTGCTTTGACCAAACACACAGCTAACCACGGGAGGCTGTCTCCATGGATACAAGAGTGCTCCTTGGTTGAACTCCCGCTGAAACAGCTCTTATTATTATCTAGCCAGTGACGCTGTCCGTTGAAAGTGACCACCTGCAATCAGCGGAGTCTCTATCTGTGAGAGTCAGAGCGGAGCAGGGCGGCGGAGATAAGCTGAGCGCACAACGGAGAAGAAAGGTCAAACATGGCGTCCTGTTGACCTCTATGTGACAAGGAGCAGGGACGTCGTAATTCTGGGTTGGACCCTGAAAGCAGCATCTCCCTGGTTCAATGGGATTTCTCCATTTGATTGAAATGATCTAAAACTTTATGATACTTACTCGTTTAGTTTGGCAAGACAATCTCCACAGATTAACACCACTTTATCATTTCTGAAGTAACAAGCTAAGGTTGGGCTATAAAGGAACTACAGCACGGTCACATCACTTCACGTCACCACCGCTAAGCTAAAGGAGGCTAATGTTGGGCTATAAAGGAACTACAGCACGGTCACATGACTTCACGTCACCACCGCTAAGCTAAAGGTGGCTAATGTTGGGCTATAAAGGAACTACAGCACGGTCACATGACTTCACCTCACCACCGCTAAGCTAAAGGTGGCTAATGTTGGGCTATAAAGGAACTACAGCACGGTCACATGACTTCACCTCACCACCGCTAAGCTAAAGGTGGCTAATGTTGGGCTATAAAGGAACTACAGCACGGTCACATGACTTCACGTCACCACCACTAAGCTAAAGGAGGCTAATGTTGGGCTATAAAGGAACTACAGCACGGTCACATGACTTCACGTCACCACCGCTAAGCTAAAGGAGGCTAATGTTGGGCTATAAAGGAACTACAGCACGGTCACATGACTTCACGTCACCACCGCTAAGCTAAAGGAGGCTAATGTTGTGCTATAAAGGAACTACAGCACGGTCACATGACTTCACGTCACCACCGCTAAGCTAAAGGCGGCTAATGTTGGACGTGATGACGTTTAGTCGTCTCATTTAGACACTTGTTGGCAACCTCCGTGTTTAAATTCAGCAGTGCGGTATTTACTGAGGTATTTTATGTTGTAGAACAAAAATCTCTTCAGCTTGTGTTTGAAAAAACATTGAGGCAAGCAACCCTTTGATCAGTGGATAAATTAATGAGGTTTTTCTGGCGCAAAAGATACCAAAATCAAATTTGTCCTGCAACAGATGAGGTAAGGCTTCCTCTTTATCCTTTTGCTACTGAAGCAGTTTTTAATCACGTTCTGCCTCTGAGAGGAGTGTGGAGTCAGCGCTCAATAAGGATATAAAACACATCAATATATTTATATATTTCACTGCAACCACAAGAGGTCTTTGAGCATACAGTCATTAATGAGCACCAAAAGAAAAAGCTGATTGGCCCAGTAGTATGCAAGATTAGCCACAAACACACACAGACACACACACACACACACACACACACACACACACACACACACACACACACACACACACACACACACACGACCGTCAACATTATTATACGCCTTTCTTTGATAAAAACAAAAATATTAATGTTTGAAACTGAATTATATTCAGCTTAGCCCCTTTTAACTGGATCATAACTAATTCACACACACACACACACACACACACACACACACACACACACACACACACACACACACACACACACACACACACACACACACACACACACGACCGTCAACATCCTTTTAATCATGACTTCTCATCATCTCGCACATCTAAAGCGCTTTAGGCTCCAAACACTCACATGCTCAGATGTTATTTTAATATCGGATCCCAACAAAGTTCCAGGAGGATGAAGAACATTTCAAATATGAAATATGTGGTTTAATTTTATTGATTACCGCCATCACCGTAAGACCTTGGACTCAAAGTGTTGCATCAGAGGGTTCACTGGCGCTCGATAGTTACCTAGCAACAGCTTCCTCACCAGCTATCAACACACACACACACACACGCACACACACACACACGCACACCCGCGCGCACGCACGCACACACACACACACACACACACACACACACACACACACACACACACACACACACACTCCAAGCATCTGTTCTGTTCCTTGTTAGTGTTATTTATTAATGTTCTTCCATGTTACCATCACCGTTAGGTGTATATCAGTATGTAGAGTCTCTACTTTAAAGAGTCCTCTCCTGCTGATGTTCAGGTGTATATCAGTATGTAGTGTCTCTACTTTAAAGAGTCCTCTCCTGCTGATGTTCAGGTGTATATCAGTATGTAGTGTCTCTCCTTTAAAGAGTCCTCTCCTGCTGATGTTCAGGTGTATATCAGTATGTAGTGTCTCTACTTTAAAGAGTCCTCTCCTGCTGATGTTCAGGTGTATATCAGTATGTAGTGTCTCTACTTTAAAGAGTCCTCTCCTGCTGATGTTCAGGTGTATATCAGTATGTAGTGTCTCTACTTTAAAGAGTCCTCTCCTGCTGATGTTCAGGTGTTTATCAGTATGTAGAGTCTCTACTTTAAAGAGTCCTCTCCTGCTGATGTTCAGGTGTATATCAGTATGTAGTGTCTCTACTTTAAAGAGTCCTCTCCTGCTGATGTTCAGGTGTATATCAGTATGTAGTGTCTCTACTTTAAAGAGTCCTCTCCTGCTGATGTTCAGGTGTATATCAGTATGTAGTGTCTCTCCTTTAAAGAGTCCTCTCCTGCTGATGTTCAGGTGTATATCAGTATGTAGCGTCTCTACTTTAAAGAGTCCTCTCCTGCTGATGTTCAGGTGTATATCAGTATGTAGAGTCTCTACTTTAAAGAGTCCTCTCCTGCTGATGTTCAGGTGTATATCAGTATGTAGTGTCTCTACTTTAAAGAGTCCTCTCCTGCTGATGTTCAGGTGTATATCAGTATGTAGTGTCTCTACTTTAAAGAGTCCTCTCCTGCTGATGTTCAGGTGTATATCAGTATGTAGCGTCTCTACTTTAAAGAGTCCTCTCCTGCTGATGTTCAGGTGTATATCAGTATGTAGAGTCTCTACTTTAAAGAGTCCTCTCCTGCTGATGTTCAGGTGTATATCAGTATGTAGTGTCTCTACTTTAAAGAGTCCTCTCCTGCTGATGTTCAGGTGTATATCAGTATGTAGTGTCTCTACTTTAAAGAGTCCTCTCCTGCTGATGTTCAGGTGTATATCAGTATGTAGTGTCTCTACTTTAAAGAGTCCTCTCCTGCTGATGTTCAGGTGTATATCAGTATGTAGTGTCTCTACTTTAAAGAGTCCTCTCCTGCTGATGTTCAGGTGTATATCAGTATGTAGAGTCTCTACTTTAAAGAGTCCTCTCCTGCTGATGTTCAGGTGTATATCAGTGTGTAGCGTCTCTACTTTAAAGAGTCCTCTCCTGCTGATGTTCAGGTGTATATCAGTATGTAGTGTCTCTACTTTAAAGAGTCCTCTCCTGCTGATGTTCAGGTGTATATCAGTATGTAGAGTCTCTACTTTAAAGAGTCCTCTCCTGCTGATGTTCAGGTGTATATCAGTGTGTAGCGTCTCTACTTTAAAGAGTCCTCTCCTGCTGATGTTCAGGTGTATATCAGTATGTAGTGTCTCTACTTTAAAGAGTCCTCTCCTGCTGATGTTCAGGTGTATATCAGTATGTAGAGTCTCTACTTTAAAGAGTCCTCTCCTGCTGATGTTCGGATTTTGTATCCTCTGGGTTGTTTTGCTGCTGGATTTTTGTTCCCATGCTCTCTCTCTTTCCCTGTCACTTTACTTCTCTCGCCCGGAGAAAAACTCTAAACGCTTTAAAGTCAAAGTGCGACACAGATGCCACATCCACTCCCAGTGAAGCTAACAGGCGGAGACATGCAGACGGCCTGACGACACCCGGAGGCAGAAACAGACAAACAGAGTGAAACCCCGGAGACAATCACATGGTCCGTCATCACTACAGAGGGAGTCCAGATCCTGCTCCTCCACCATAATCTTCTTTTTGTATTATTTACACTGGAGACATGAGAACTCATTATTCAAAACGGCTGATTTTGAACCTCAGTTTATTCCTGTTGGCTTTAAAAAAAAAGGTATCTTGATATCAATCAAGGATGGGAGGCGTCTCTCCAGATCCACGCTCTGTATTTGGTCCAATCGGGACGTGAACTGGCCCTTTGTTTCCCACGCCCTACAGACTGAGCCCCTTTACACACAACACTAGGGAATAACTTGTAAAATATGGTTGATTTTGACCCTCAGTTTATTCCTGTTCTGTGTATTATGAGGCTACTATATATATATATATATATAGGGAGAGGGAGAGGGTCAGCCAGGTCGCCGAGCAGTTGGAGGTATAAGTTGTAAAATATGGATACCTATTTCTTAAGAGCAGCGATCACTAAACAAATAACAAGGAATAAAAGATAATAACTTAAATGTCTCACAACGGAAGAATCTAGTAAATGAAATCTATGGGATGGAGAAAACGACAATGAGAATAACAGATGCATGTCTCTGAGGAAAAGTGAGTGAAGTATAGAACACGATGATGAGGATTTGTAGTATTAATACTGGATCTTTTATTTGTATTATTACATTACTTCATCTGGGATTTGTCAGCTGTTAATTTATGCACCTAGAAGTGTTTACTATGTTATGTATGCTTTGTGAATAATTTCATAAAATGCAAAAGGTGTAAAATAGGATGCTCTGACACACATCAAACCATCAGTATTATCTTTAAATACTTGAACGCTGAGAGAAAGCGGGTCGTCCTCCTCTCCTGTTTTTCTCTGATCTTCAGATTCTTATCGTCTCATATTCCTGCAAATGTGACCGTGCACAAACCCTTCATTTCTAATAAAACATGAACTCATGAATCCTGTTCTGCTCCACCGCAGAGCCGATGTATCTCAGAGGAAAATGACTCAAACACAGGAGGACTCTTCTGATGAAGGCTTCTGAATATCTTTTGCAGATTAGCTACGGTAATAAGGCACGGTGTCGCTAACCCAAACACCCTAACTCAGTGTGAGATGGAATAACTGACAGTAAATCTGGGCCAACATGTACTCAACCGCCCCGGAATAGGATTGCTGATCCTGCATTACTTCCTACTTCATTTATAAGAATTAGAGAGGAAGACTTTCTGCTCAGACAGCGCTCCTGTTCTACGAGTATGACGGACTCTGTCTGCATCTCACAGGAAAATATCTCATCGGGATCCTGCACCTGAAGTAGCAGAAGGGTCTGTGTCTTTGTCACAGCGCTGCAGATACCTGGCGACAAAGTCCGTGCAACAGAAGCAACTGAAGTTTTTCTGATATGAAAACCCTTTGGGATTTGACACGTTTCCCATAGTAGCTTTTGCAGCTTGAATAAAAAAAACGGTGCATGTGTGACAGCTGAGTGTCTGGTATGTCCTCATTAGTGCTGGATGATGGAGTTTGATGTCTGACCTACAGAAGGTCTCAGACTGCTTCTTGGATAACAGCCGGCAGAGGCATGTGGAGATGATTGAAGACAGGAAGCAGCCTTTAAAGGGCGGAGGATCAGCTGGTAGTTCATGTTAGAAAACCGTCTCTCTGACTGCTGGTGAACAGTGATCGAGAGTTAATTCAGACTGGTGTTAGTACGGTATGTTTCCCAGGTAACCAAATGACAGTCAGAAAACCATTGACCTCCAGTCTAGCGGTCAGGAAGTGCTGACTCATGCCAGGGTAAAGGACTCATTCCTGCATCGGTTTGGCTTTTACAAGGAGAAGTTACACTTGATTTATCACTTATTTATGAAGTACAATACATGTGATCATGAGGAGAAACCCACCGAGTGACCCCTCCAAGGGACAGTGTTTGGGGACAAATAGAAAGCAACCCAGCCACTACTTAATTCCTGGATTTCCATGAAGTGTTTGAATGCATCGCTGCAGGAGGAGCATGTGATTCCCAGTTCTCTCTTTACGGTCTGCGCTGTTTAACCTCAGCATAATGCGACCATAGACCAGCTCTAACAGATCAACGGGGGGTCAGCAGCTGCCTTTAGGGTTACTCTGCAGAGGGCAAAACACTTGCAGCTATACTCAAGACACACACACACACACACACACACACACACACACACACACACACACACACACACACACACACACACACACACACACACACACACACACACACACACACACACACACACACAGACCCCAGCAATTAAACTAAAGTGCTATTTTTATAAATAAGATTTGTCAGATGTTATTGCACACATGGTTCCCCCTCAGGAAAGCACACAGTGTTCATATTTGCAGAAACGTACTTAAACTGTAAGATGTGAAATGACTGATAACCATGCATCTCTAGAGAAAATACACAGTTAATGATACCCTCAGTTTGTGCATGAATTCATTTTAGGGAGTTTTGCTCAGAAACGTCGGGATAATAGTGTGTGGGACAGTAGTACTTTCAGGGGTTGTTTGGCTGAAACAAAGTCTGGTGGTATATTTGGATCAGTGAGAAGACTTCATCTGGTATTTAGTTGTTTTCAGGCTCAAAATATTTAAAGAAAAAACACAGAGCAAAAAGTGCAAAATCCCTAAAATAGGAAGGGGGTAGATGTTTTCTGGGTTTGCTATCAACATGGTTTATCCTCAGGAGTGTTATGCAGAGCGTCTGTATGTGTTTGAATCACCAACTGATTCACTTGGAGGAAGGTATAGAACTTGTTGTACTGCTTCATCTTTTAAACCATTTATACTCAGCATATGCAAATCCAAAACTGGCCTCAAAATATACAAACACACTGAACAGATGAGCTCAAACCCCCACAGAAACATCCACAGTTAGAGACTGACGAGAGGAGAACAAAGAACAAAACAGGAAGTGATGAAGAGGACAGATTGCCAGCTCCAAACCAGATGAAGACACGCTGTTTACTTTAGTTTAATTCATTGATTACTTTTGCAAATTGCATGGTGTGTTATGCAGTGTGAGCTTTTATTTTGGCGGGGTCAACTGTGAATCGCTCTTCTGTTACGTGTGTTTGTTCTGTTCAGTGTGACGACGATTGACTCGGTGGCGTCTCTTTGATTACAGACCTCGGGGCAACACACACTGACCTCATCACACACACACACACACACACACACACACACACACACACACACACACACACACACACACACACACACACACACACACACACACACACACAGGGACCAGGAATGAGGCTAACCATCCATTGGTGCAGTTTCCTAATTTTTAACCGCAGGAACACCAAATGACAGTCTCATTTACTTTGTTTTATGTCCTTCTACAAAGTCCTCAAAAGAAAGCCTTTCAGTATTCTTCCAAATGAATAAATTGGGACACACACACACACACACACACACACACACACACACACACACACACACACACACACACACACACACAGAATGGAAGCACTCCACAGTGAACGCCTGGAGGACATTTATGTCCTGGGACATGACGATGTGTTCCTCCTCTTCATCACAGGAGACACATGTTTGTCATCGAGCAAAAAGAGAGGGAGGATCAACGGAGGGTAAATATACACTGCAGGAGGAAGGAGGACAACATGCTCTACAAAAACAAACCAGACCGGGAGGCTTTGATTTAGAAAATGAGCTTTTTTTAACGGGGTCTTCCTGCAAGACCACTTTGTTTGTCAGATAAAATTACACAGAAACCATAGATTAAAACAGGCTTTAATGTTCAAAAAGCTCTTAATTTCTGTCAGACTGCCTGTGCTGCAGCCCCTCTTTCACCCTCTGTCTGAAACCAGAGCCCAGTCTGCTCTGATTGGTCAACCATTTAGAGAGGTCCCGCCCCCTCAGCCCATCACGTACAATGTCTTTTCTCTGATTTCCTTTGCTCTTGTATCTTCTCCTCTCCTTTTGTTTCATCTACTCTGAACAACACACACACACACACACACACACACACACACACACACACACACACACACACACACACACACACACACACACACACACACACACACACACACACACACACCTTGTTCTGCTTTATTAGCGCCCCGAGGCTAACTAGCTTTACGTGAAAGGTCGCCCTGTTTTATTTTTATTTCAATCTCTCTGTTTCTATCTTTGTCTTTCCATCTCTCCCTCTCCTCTCCCTCTCCTCACCCTCCTCTCCTCTCCCGCAGTGAGCAATCATAATATTCACCAACCCACGCTGTCAGCTTATAACAAAGAGAGAGAGAGAGTCATATGAGGAGATATCGATGAGTGGTGAGCATGGTGTAAAGATGGAGAGGAGAGGGTGAGGAGGGGAAGGGAGGAAGGGGGAGTATAGAGCATTTGGAGGACGGGGATGTGTTTGTTGTTGTTGTTGTTGTTGTTAAACCCTGCAGCTCTGAGTGTGTTTTCTAATCCAGCACTGGTTTATTCTCGGTCGTGATCACGCCTCATTTTCACTCCTCCCAACACAACCTCCTCTTCTCCTCCTCTTGTCTCCTTTCCTCCCATCCCCTGTCCTCCTATAGGAAAGGAAGAGGAACAAGAGGAGACCTGAGGAAAGTAGATTAAAGGAAATGAGAGTAGGGGAGAGTTTCTGAGAATAGCAGAGAAGTTGTGACCTAGTTTAACTTTGACCTCTATCTGTCTCTGTCTCTGATGACACATGATGAATCTCCATGAGGGCCGTCAGTGATCTGTTCCCCCAGCAGCACTCAGCCTCGCTGGGTATGACTCATCAACACTCCCCACATCCCCACCTCTCGTTCTCCCACTCCCTTTTCTAAAGGATCCTCCAGTCAACCGCTATACAGTGGTGCAGGGGGGATGTATTTCTGTCGAAGGGACCCGGAAGTTCATTCGCTAAGCTAAAGGAGGCTAATGTTGGGCTATAAAGGAACTACAGCACGGTCACATGACTTCTAACAACCAAAAACACACTCGTAGAATTCAGCTACATTGCTTATTCTACTCTCCACCCTCCTCTCCTCTTTCTTCTTCTTCTTGTTCTCCATCATCCTCTTATGCCATCCCCAGTTCCCTTTTCTTCTCCCCCTCCCTTCCATCCTCTTACTCCCTTTCCGAGCAGTGCTGTTATCTCCCCCTTTCAGGCTCAAAATGGCTCTGGAAAACCGCCAGCACACACTCACTCAAACACACAACAACACAAACACAATAAACCAGAAATGCAAACATGACCTCGAACTGGTGCATGCTCACAGAGACGCTAACACGTGTGACCGTTAGCACAGCCCTTTGCCTCTTAGCGGTTGTTTTGGTTAAATTGACCGGTAATAGTTGCCCGGTTGGTTTTATAAAGCTGTAGCTAGGTAGCTAAGCTAACATTAGGCTAGCTTAGATTTTTAAAAGGTTACCTAAATATAAAGACTAGATAAGGAAGTGCTAAAATGCTGTCATATCAGGGTTTTAGGACTCATTCCTGCACTCAATGTGATCCCTTACACATTCAAACATATTCAAACAAACACGCACACACACACACACACACACACACACACACACACACACACACACACGACACGTGACACTGAAACAATCAGAGCGTTGAATTCAGCGGAGAGGGATCATGACTCCAGATATAGCTCAGAAACCAGGCTACTGCACTGACTCAATGCTGTGTGTGTGTGTGTGTGTGTGTGTGTGTGTGTGTGTGTGTGTGTGTGTGTGTGTGTGTGTGTGTGTGTGTGTGTGTGTGTGTGTGTGTGTGTGTGTGTGTGGGGATGTGTGTGGAGATGTCTAGTCTTTGTATCTCTGATTATTGTGTAGGTCAATTACCCAGCTGTAAATTACCCTGCTGCTATACTCACATAATTATCAAAGACACACTTGACAGTGGAGGCTGTGTTTGTGTGTGTGTGTGTGTGTGTGTGTGTGTGTGTGTGTGTGTGTGTGTGTGTGTGTGTGTGTGTGTGTGTGTGTGTGTGTGTGTGTGTGTGTGTGTGTGTAGTGTGCATATTGATTCTCAGATAAATCAAATATTGCAGAATTACACCTTCTGGCCGCTGAGCCGGTGGTTAAACTTTACTGTAGTCCGCAGTGTGTTCGTTTTGGGAAGATGTTACTAAACAACAATTGATTTCAACAAAGACAAGATCCAGTATTTTATAAGATAACTGTTAGTTCAAGTATTTTAATGCCAGTTGCATGTATGTTACAACTTTCTGGAAAAATATCTAAAACTGACCAAAGCCAAGTTTCTGAGATTTTCCCGAAAAAACAGAAACATTTTTATACAGGATTCTGAAATCAAATAAAAAAATATTTTATAAAAAATTTATATAAATAACTTTTTTAATCAAAATTCTGATTTGTTTTTTTTGATTTTTGACTTTTCTTTATGTTTAAGAAATGGCCAAACATATAGGTCATATATATATATATATATATGACCTATATGTTTATAAGAAGTTAATGTGAAAATGTCCCGAAAAAAGACCCCAATATTTATAAAACCAAAATATGTTAAAGTAAAAATGTGCAGAAAATACATTTGAATAAGAAGTAAAAAGAAATGTGCGCGTTGTCAAATATAAATCAAATATATAAATGTGTGTATTACAATATACAGGGGTGTGCAGCGAGGTCTGGATGTATTCCAGTTAACTGTGGGCACACAGAGCTATTTCTGTCCGACTGCTGGGAAACTAATGGAGGGATGAAGATGGAGGAAGAGGTGGATGAAGGAGGAGGAAGAAGGACTGATGATCAGAAGAGGAGTGGAGATTAAAGTGGTCACTGACTGATCGGCTCGATATTTATTCAACCCGCTGCGACGTGTTGCATTTGAACATCGATAATAAGTCATTATCACACGTGTTTATTTGAATCGCAGAGGATCAACATGTGAGGTTTCAAAACGCTCTTCACACCGAGACTCTCTGATATGATGCTGCCAGCTAAAAATATCAGAAGCAGCCTCAAAAAGCCCAAATTTGGCCAACGAAAGAATGAGGTCAGGAGGGAGGGAAGGAGACATTTAAGGAAGGATGAAGAGAAGTGGGTGAGGAAGAGGAAGTTAGGGTGAAGTTGTGCCATTTAAAGAGACCCTCTGCTTTTTGGGTGTGTTCCCTCTCCTGTAGTAGGTTTCAGTGCATGTAAATGTCTGCGAGGGGTAAAATAGAACCGGAGGATGAAACCCTCTTTATTAGTCACCCACATGCACACAGCAGAGCACACACAGTGAAATGTGTCCTCTGCATTTAACCCATCCTAGTACTGGGAGCAGTGGGCAGCTATTGTGCAGCGCCCGGGGAGCAATGGGGAGGGGGGATTGGAGGTGTCTGGTGCCTTGCTCAAGGACACCACAGCAGGGCCTAGGAGGTGAACTGGGACCTCTCCAAGTAGCAGTCCACTTTCCATATTTCAAGTCTGTTCGGGGACTTGAACCGGCAACCCTACAATTCCCAGTCCAAGCCCCTACTGACTGAGCCACTGCTGGAAAATGAACATGTTGACCTCACTATGCAACACATGCACTCCTATTGGCTTGTGTTTCAACACATTGTGTTAAGGGGCGGGACATCTGAGCGGTCTTCAGAATGCTTTTATTGTGAAGTAGCTGCAGGAAATGATCCTTATTTCCCAAATGAAAGAAAACAGTGAAAGTAGTCCCTGAGAGCAGCTGCATGATGAGACCTACATGTCTGTGTTGTTAGTAGTGATGACACATGTACTTTATCCTCTATCTAGAATGAAAGCAGATGAGAAAACAGGAAGTGAAGTCTTAAAGAAAAACCTGATCAAACATACAGAGCAACAAGGGACGGCTGTCTCTAATAAAGGACATGACAGTGAAACACCCAGGTCAAGAGCGTCATCTGCGGCTTTTGAACATTTCACGACACACCCTCATTTAGCTCACACTCACACACACACACACACACACACACACACACACACACACACACACACACACACACACACACACACACACACACATCCATTACAGAGGCAGGGGATGGATTTACAATCACAGGAAGCCGATCCCACAGAAGCACCGAGCCTCTCTGAACCCGATCCAACAGACACAAGTCACATGATCTCTCTCTCTCTGCCTCCAACATCTTCTTCATACGTGATGCAAAAGCTGCTTCTCGATGTGTGTGAGACATGCTGAGTACACACATTGCTTAGTGGGCGAAGCTTCTGATTTCCCACATCCATTTTAGCCGGACTCTGAGGGTGCAATCTCATCTCTCACTTTAATGATCGAAGATTCAAATGCTTCATGTGCACAATACAGCGGTGCAGGGATGTCTGTTTCTGCAGTGGACCCTGAAGGCATCACCTCCCTGGTCCAATGGTTTCGATGATTATGGTTTCTTTTCTTAGTCCTTTCCTGCACACTAAATGCATATAATATCCCACTCAGCTTTAATCTAGCCCTTCAATGGTGTTGTTTATATATTTCATCTTCATGGTAAACGTATCTATTTTCCTCTCTTTTTGCTCCGTTTTATTTTCTATTTTAAGATGTTTTTATTGTATAATTGTTCATTTTCTACTCTTTTTTATTTCTAATTTATGCAATTCTTTGTGTTCCATGCTGCTGCAACGAAAACATTTCCCAATTTGGGATCAATAAAGTACATCTTATCTTTATCTTAAATAACCCTGAGCAATTTGTACATGTATTGTACTGACACTCTAATTCAATGCGCTTTCAATTTACACACCCCAAACTGTATTTTTGTATACTTTTCGTGGACTCATTGACACATAGCATAATTAAAGTCCCCTTTACGGCTTATATTGCCAGCGTTTGAACAAAACTCTCTAAGATGTAAATAAATAGAGAAAATGTGGATGTAAATAATATTACAGAGGGGTCATTTTCTACTTTTACCTCCTACAACATTTTCCCCGAACACTATAGAGCAGTTTCCTTTCTCTAAACCAACACGTGAATAGCAAAACATGCCTTGTTACCCAGTTTAGACAAAACCCTGGGTTATTATAATAATGCTCGTAAATGGGAGGTCAATTTGAGTTTTTCTACTGATGATAATGACATGTATTTGTATTGTGAGGAGAGGCTGTGATTGGCTCTGAGGCTTGGTCCACTGAGGCATGTAATGAAGTGATGCAGAGTCAGCAGCTTTAATTTACTGCTATAGATTAACGCTCAGGCAGAGAGACACACCTTCAGACACACTGGCAGAACACCAGCAGAGATTGAGTTCCTGCAGCAGAGATACTGTACTGTACGCTGAACACACAGCCCTCAGCTGATGCCCTCACTGACTTCAGTTCAGCAGGCATGTTGCTGATTTAACTCACAGAGCAGCAGAACAATACCCTTAGTGTGATGGACAGTAACACATGCTGCTGGAATAGATCACAAGGAGTCTGCAGCGCTTTGAGCTAAAAGCTCTGTAAGGGGAAGAAGTTTTGTCTCAGTTTGAACACATCCTTTAGCTCGCTGCCTGAAAATGACTTTGAATAGGATGTGTTGATGCCTTTAAGGACCTTTACTGTATGCTATTTATTGCCTACTATGGGCCTCTATGGGCCTTGACACAAACAGAGACAGATCTTTGACAGCCGGGTGGAATTTAAAGATGAAGAATGACTTTTTTTAAGTCAAGACTTTTAAACTGATATTTCCTGAGTTTAACGAGAGCACACGGGTCTTTGAAATCAGGCTCCCAAAGGCATTCTCCTTCTCTGTCAATTACCAGCCTATCAAGTGTCTCTTTGTGTCTCGACTGTTCTCAAACTGACCAATGAAAAGCATGTGTGTGTGTGTGTGTGTGTGTGTGTGTGTGTGTGTGTGTGTGTGTGTGTGTGTGTGTGTGTGTGTGTGTGTGTGTGTGTGTGTGTGTGTGTGTGTGTATTATCATGGCGGAGCTGTCAACGGCTATTTTTTATGAGCAGTGAGTGAACGGATGTGATTTTTCTCGTTAGAAAATAATTGCAAAGCCAGTAGGTGTGTGTGTGTGTGTGTGTGTGTGTGTGTGTGTGTGTGTGTGTGTGTGTGTGTGTGTGTTCGTGTGTGTGTGTGTGTGTGTGTATGGGTGTGGGTGTGGGTGTGTGTGTGTGTGTGTGTGTGTCTGGTAGAGTTACATGGAGAACAATGGCCTCATTGTACCTGTGTCTGCAGCTACTGTCTGTCTGTTTTGCTTTCAGACCGTTTGCCTGATTCTCTCTGAAACACTTACCATCCGGCCTCTTTTCCCCCTCTGTCTGAAACCAGAGCCAAGTGTGCTCTGATCGGGTTAGGGTTAGACATGAGCGCGAGCGTTCCGTAGTGATGTCACCGTGTTCCGGAATTCTGGTATTTTACCCGTTGCAGACCATTGATGTGCACTAGAGGCCTCTTTAAGAAAAGGATCTGAACACTGAATCCCTCCTCCAGAAAAAGAGATGATGCAGACAAAGATAAAAGTGTTGAGAACGAGTGATCAGGAGGGGAAGAAAAACAGCGTGTGAAAGGGGATTTCTCCTCTGTGATCCCATGAGAGTTAGACAAGAGATTTGGGTGAGAGGGAGAGACGAGGGGGGAGGATGAGAGAGGAACTGGAAAAGGCAAACGAGGGCAAAATGTGTCGAGCATACTGAGAGATCAGAGAGGATGCAGAGAGGGGAAGGATGGAGGGGAGAGAACTTTAGTTTTTCCATTCAATGCGACTTCATACTTATGATTAGCTTTCACAAATTATAACTCCTGTCCATTTCTGGGAGACTTTCAACCCTCGTAGCAGAGTGTTACAATTCAGAAAGAAATCAAAAATAAAATACTCAATGTATAATAGCCAGGAGGTCTGCAGCGCTAATCCCTTTTGTCAGATTATAGTGTAATACCACACACACACACACACACACACACACACACACACACACACACACACACACACACACGGTGTGAAAAGGAATACCCGGTTTCGGTGTTCCAGAAATTTCCTGGCCGGCAACGTGCGCTTGTTGCTATGGCAATGGCTATGGGAAGAGGGAGAGAGAGAGAGAGAGAGAGGGATGTGAGATAAGATTGAAGGGGAGGGACGAGATAGAAGTGAAAGAAAACTCTCACACACACACACACACACACACACACACACACACACACACACACTCATGCACAGCCACCCACATTCTGCATGTGTTGAACAGCTGTAAATATTATCCAGAAACCAAAAGAAAACCTGTAGTGTGATCTCATTGGCTGCTGCAGGCCACTACTTCTCTCTCATTGGCTTACAGGCTGCAAAACACGCGTCTGATTGGCCGGTTGGAACACACACCCACTGCAGCAGGGATCACAGGAGGTGAGGTAACTGAACATGATGTTGTTATGATAAAACCACACACACACACACACACACACACACACACACACACACACACACACACACACACACACACACACACACACACACACACACTGCAGAGCATATGTCTGCTTATGTATTTATAATAGATGCTTCTAAACTGACGCTAAATGTCGACTTCAAGATGAAATGCTGCACAAAACAAATACAAAATGTAAGTCGTGATAAAGTTCCCTGTCTCATGTTGTAAGGAACAACTTGAAAAGTGAGTTCTAGTTCCAGTAAATTGCTAATATTACCAAGGTAAATCCCATTTACTTCAACTATGCTTCATTACCTAATGCATATTGCTTTGAGATAAACTGGTCAAAATTCCTGATAAAAAATCCAGATCAATCACATTTAAATTCATAAAAGTTATCAAAAAAATCTAAGCATGTCTTTATGAAGACTGTGTTTGTGGAGGTATCTTGTCAAAAACTACATTTTACAAGAAGATTGATCATAGTAACGTTCTAGTTTATCTTTGGCCGTTTCTGTTTCACTGAATCATCTTAATGCAAGTCTATGGAAGCACCTTGCAGCTCTTTTCTGGGACGGAAACAAAGAGGACATGTTGGATCAGTGTTCTGATTAAAGGTGTACAATATCTGGTCCTGGAACTTTAAATGCATGCGTTCTTTATCATGCAAACATCTCTACCCTATCCAATCCTGCCTCTCCACAAATCAAGAGGGTACAGCTGGAGCTTCTGCAGAATATTCCAGAATCTCTTCTTTCCTGTTGTCAGCTCCGGATCCTGGCCCGGTTCAACATGACTAATCACTCTCACCGGCTCGCTGCACCAAACACTGCCAGCCAGACTGATTCATGGGGCGGGAAAACACATAACCAGGAGGGGGGGCGGGGGCGTGGGCAGAGGAAACAGGAGATGTAGACAGAGAAAAGATGGAGGTATAGGTGGAGCAAAGAGAACACCGTACAGGGATGCAACGTGACTCGCTCTATCAAAATCAGAGATGGAGCGGAGATGATGTATTTTTGACGCTGACCTGGAAGTTAGTGGCTCTTTCCTTGGACAAAGAGCATTGTGTGGAAGAGCAGAGTCATACGGACAGAGAGCTGCAGACAAAAGGACAGAAAAGAGGGGATCATGTAGCCCCAGTGGCCCAATGGATAAGGCACTGGCCTCCTAAGCCAGGGATTGTGGGTTCGAGTCCCATCTGGGGGTAATCTGTTACTGACTGGCAGTATCATAACTCTGGAGAGTTCCCATAATACCGATTCCCGTTGAGCAATGTGTTGTTCTGTTAGTGATGCAAGGCTATAAAGGAACTACACACATCACCACCGCTAAGCTAATGTTGGGCTATAAAGGAACTACAGCACGGTCACATGACTTCACGTCACCACCGCTAAGCTAATGTTGGGCTATAAAGGAACTACAGCACGGTCACATGACTTCACGTCACCACCGCTAAGCTAAAGGAGGCTAATGTTGGGCTATAAAGGAACTACAGCACGGTCACATCATTTAGACACTTATAAACCGTGTTGGAAATCCAAATATACTGATGTTTTTTTGTCTGTGTACGACAGAAACACTCATTCATGCTGACTTCAGAGAAATGTGTACATTTACGCCTGAATCATACAGTACAAAAACCACCTGATGTGTAGCCCCAGTGGCCCAATGGATAAGGCACTGGCCTCCTAAGCCAGGGATTGTGGGTTCGAGTCCCATCTGGGGTAAACTGTTACTGACTGGCAGTATCAGAGCTTTGGAAAGTGGACCACTGTCTGAGTCCCTTGAGCAAGGCATGCTATAAATAAATAAAGGAACTACAGCACAGTCACATGACTTCACCTCACCACCGCTAAGCTAAAGGCGGGTAATGTTGGGCTATAAAGGAACTACAGCACGGTCACATGACTTCACGTCACCACCGCTAAGCTAAAGGAGGCTAATGTTGGGCTATAAAGGAACTACAGCACGGTCACATGACTTCACGTCACCACCGCTAAGCTAAAGGCGGCTAATGTTGGTCCTGATGACGTTCAGTTACACACTTGTTAGCTACCTCCGTTTTTTAATTCATCCAAATTTACTGACGTGTTTTAGTTTGTACGACAGAAACATTTATTCATGCAAACTGCCAAGAAATATGTACATTTACGTATGAATCGTACAGTACAAAAAGACATGATGTTAAGCCCCAGTGGCCCAATGGATAAGGCACTGGCCTCCTAAGCCAGGGATTGTGGGTTCGAGTCCCATCTGGGGTAAACTGTTACTGACTGGCGGTATCAGAACCCCGGAAAGTGGACCGCTCCCTCGAACAAGCCTCAGCACAACTAACATAAAGGTGGCTAATGTTGGGTGTGATGACGTTTAGTTGTCTCCTTTTGTTAGAAAAACACTGTTTGTTTTCACAGTGACAGGAGACGCTGATGCAGAGCAGTTACAATGCTCAAACGTTCACCATCTTGGCTTGTTAGCGTGCACATATTTTCTACTTAGCTCAGAACACAAAGCCAACAGAGTACTGTCAAGATAATGTGCTGCAGGGGCTGCGGAAAATTAAATGGATGCAGTGGAAGAAATCAACTGGATTAGATTGGAATAGCTTCAAAGTGATTAATCACCGTGTGTTGCGCGGACATAAACCTGTTCAAAGAGTCAAAATGTGAGGACTTGCCTCTTTCAGCTGGGACAAAATAACGTAAATCACAACGTTTTAGATTGAGAACTTGCTTTAAGGTTTGGCTAGTAGAGATACGGCAAGAGTTAGTGTCTAAATGAATGTAAACTAAGTTCTGGAAACAAGATTGTGTGAGTGTGTTTGTATTTCTATTGTTGTGGGGACACATATTGACACACTCACATGGAGGGGACTTGCTTTTTTCTGTGGACAAAAAGATTGTAATCAATGAAATGTCCTCTAAAGGGATGGAAACAGTCCAGTGTGGATCACATGTCTTAGCATGAGGTCTGTGGGGACTTAGCAGACAAACAGGGATGATTCAGTTTAAAGACACCGAGTTGATTTGTTTCTTATTTCCTCTCTCATTCCTTTCAAAGCTTCTAAATGTCTCAATATATTCAATATGCTCCAGTTCTCCCAGCTGCTGTAAGGACTGTGTTCAGATTGTCTGAAGTCCAAGTGATTGTCTCCAACCATCGGTCTGAACACATATTCTAGAAGAGTTCACCGTCGACACATATTTGAGTTCAAAGCTTCCTGGAAAATAAATCTGACCCAGTTCTCTGACTCTGAGAAATCAGCAGGAGAGGCGTCCTCGCCGCCAAAGAGGCTACACAAGGAAAGGCTGAAATATTTATGAGTGAGGTGAAAGGGAGGCCTTCATCGACGCCTGCTCCACATCCTGCTTCAAACCTCAGTCATTCACTACAACGGACAATAGAGTGAACATTTTGATCGGGACGGTTACATTATCCTCTTCTAGAACAACAAGAGAGCACATTTACCTCAATAATGAAACTCAAGGACGGCGATCTTTACCCTAAAAAAGCCTAATATTTTACAGAAGAGATTTCTTTTTGCCTTAAAAATGACTAAAATGATAAGTTGATCCCCTAAACATTTGGAAATGGATTTGAGAAACCAATTTACAATTTATAAGCATTGTTTTCATGCTGCTAAATGGATGATAGAGAGATGTGATCCTTCACTACTGCATGCTGGATTTCTACAATAACTGTCAGGGCGTAAAGAGCTGGTTACTCAGTTTTAAAAGCGAGTGAAGAAGGTTAATAAGAGAGGGAGTGATTCATGGAGATTCATTCAGTGTAGATGGAAAGCATCCGACCAAAGCAGATGGAGAAAATGACAAAACGGTAACTAAAAGAATCATATCTGAGGGTTTAAAGGTCTCTCTCTCTCTCTCACACACACACACACACACACACACACACACACACACACACACACACACACACACACACACACACACACACACACACACACACACACACACACACACACACACACACAGAAATAAAACCACAAATGCAAGTATTAAAGGTCAAGCCCATTCTATTGAATCTTTTGCAAATCTGCAGCTGTGTGGGCAGAACACCAAACATCTGTTCAACCACTGGATCACACACACACACACACACACACACACACACACACACACACACACACACACACACACACAAGATAGCCCAGACTGAACATCTGTCGAGGTGGACAGTCCCTTCTGGTCTGTGGTCACTGCTTCCTTTAGAGCAAGTGAATATACAAACACATGCAAACACACAATCAGACACACACACACACACACACACACACACACATGCTCTGAAAGTCGTGCAGAAATTGGTACAGCAGATGGTGATGTCACAGCACACGGTAGCAGAGCGGTATAGAATAATAGTTTCAGCAGGAAAAGGCCTAAAACAAACATTGATATTAAAAGAGTCTTAAGGATGTTTATCTTTCCAAAATCACCAGAGAAATAGTAAGGAATGGATTGAACAGTGTTATATCTGATCTTTCGTACAACGCTGTCATTGGTGCAAAAATGTGCGTAATTAGCTTGGTAGCTACGGTCAGAACAATCAGCGTCACTTCTTTCGGCTACTTTTGTGTAAAATCATTGATCAATTACTCAAATATGTCAGAATTTAGACTCTGCTAAAGAGTGGTGGCAGAAATGAGTCCTAAAACCAGGAAATAGTCAGCATTCGGCCACATTTGGTTTGTTCTCCGACATAAAATCTGTCATTTATACGTCTAAATGAGATGACCAAACATCATCATGCCCAACATTAGCCTGCTTTAGCTTAGCGGTGGTGACGTGAAGTCATGTGACCGTGCTGTAGTTCCTTTATAGCCCAACATTAGCCTCCTTTAGCTTAGCGGTGGAGACGTGAAGTCATGTGACCGTGCTGTAGTTCCTTTATAGCCCAACATTAGCCTCCTTTAGCTTAGCGGTGGTGACCTGAAGTCATGTGACCGTGCTGTAGTTCCTTTATAGCCCAACATTAGCCGCCTTTAGCTTAGCGGTGGAGACGTGAAGTCATGTGACCGTGCTGTAGTTCCTTTATAGCCCAACATTAGCCTCCTTTAGCTTAGCGGTGGGGACGTGAAGTCATGTGACCGTGCTGTAGTTCCTTTATAGCCCAACATTAGCTTCTTACTTCTGCCAATTGCATCCAATGGACCAAATCCCATTGGTTTTTTGTGGAGGGAACCAGGGAGATGCTACCTCCCGGGTCGCCCTAAAAAATACGTCATCCCTGCACCACTCTTTTGAAAACTAGCAACTAACTAAGGGAGGCAGTTTGGACTCCCATGTCTTACTCCCTTCTTCACGCTCTCACACATATCAGAGACCTGAGGGTGTGTCCCTGAACGCCACACTTTCCCAAGCCGTGAACCCAAACTGTGTCACAGCTCTGTTTTTAGCAGCAGCGTTCATTCACAAAGTCCCAGGGCGATGCTGAATGTATTCACTGTGGGAGCAGGGCGGATCGTTTCTAAAAGCTTCTCATGTCGGGCGTACAGTAGAACCTTTTTCAGACCGTGTTACTTTAAGGTAAAGGTGAAAAAAATGCATAATTTCCAGCCTTTATTAGCTGCTCAAACATTCTTTGAAAGCAGAGAGAATACACTCAATGTTATGGAATCAGGGCGTGAGCGGAAAAATCCTGCAAGGCGATGAAACACTGTGCAGCAGCTGTTGAAGAAACACACACCTTTGCAAGTCAACACACACACACACACACACACACACACACACACACACACACACACACACACACACACACACACACACACACACACACCTATATATGCATACAGCAGCTTCTGTATGTGATACATAAATCTCAAATGGCTTGGCTTCAGCTGCCCGTTGTTTCTTTTCTCTTTCCTATCTTTGAGAGAGAAAGAGAAAATTGAAACGTCGACGTTAATTAAATGTATTTTGTCAACTGATTTCATTCATTGCTTTCAAGTGAGCTAATACAGATATGTGTGTATGTGTGTGTGTGCGTGCGTGTGTGTGTGTGTGTGTGTTTGAGCGTGACAACTTTCTCAACAATCATAACACTGATAATGTAAATTCCAACCAGAGCCTGTACCTCTCTGTGCCAGGGTGAGTGTGTGTGTGTGTGTGTGTGTGTGTGTGTGTGTGTGTGTGTGTGTGTGTGTGTGTGTGTGTGTGTGTGTGTGTGTGTGTGTGTGTGTCTATGTGTGTGTCTGTGTGTGTTAATGCCACCTCTATAATCTCTGTTGATTGAGCCCAGGAGGTCCTACACTGCTGCCCTTCCTCATCTGGTGGGTGGTCTTAAATCCAGACAGAATACAACCACTAACTCCCCTCCCCCTCAAAATCCTGTCATGTGACCGTGCTGTAGTTCCTTTACAGCCCAACGTTAGCCGCCTTTAGCTTAGCGGTGGAGACGTGAAGTCATGTGACCGTGCTGTAGTTCCTTTATAGCCCAACATTAGCCTCCTTTAGCTTAGCGGTGGAGACGTGAAGTCATGTGACCGTGCTGTAGTTCCTTTATAGCCCAACATTAGCCTCCTTTAGCTTAGCGGTGGTGAGGTGAAGTCATGTGACCGTGCTGTAGTTCCTTTATAGCCCAACATTAGCCTCCTTTAGCTTAGCGGTGGTGAGGTGAAGTCATGTGACCGTGCTGTAGTTCCTTTATAGCCCAACATTAGCCTCCTTTAGCTTAGCGGTGGAGACGTGAAGTCATGTGACCGTGCTGTAGTTCCTTTATAGCCCAACATTAGCCTCCTTTAGCTTAGCGGTGGTGACGTGAAGTCATGTGACCGTGCTGTAGTTCCTTTACAGCCCAACGTTAGCCGCCTTTAGCTTAGCGGTGGAGACGTGAAGTCATGTGACCGTGCTGTAGTTCCTTTATAGCCCAACATTAGCCTCCTTTAGCTTAGCGGTGGAGACGTGAAGTCATGTGACCGTGCTGTAGTTCCTTTATAGCCCAACATTAGCCTCCTTTAGCTTAGCGGTGGTGAGGTGAAGTCATGTGACCGTGCTGTAGTTCCTTTATAGCCCAACATTAGATAGATAGAATCGGAGGATGAAACCCTCTTTATTAGTCACATACATGCACACAGCAGAGCACACACAGTGAAATTAGTCCCCTGCATTTAACCCATCCTAGTACTAGGAGCAGTGGGCAGCTATTGTGCAGCGCCCGGGGAGCAATGGGGAGAGGGGATTGGAGGTGTCCGGTGCCTTGCTCAAGGGCACCACAGCAGTGCCTAGGAGGTGAACTGGGACCTCTCCAAGTAGCAGTCCACTTTCCATATTCCAAGTCTGTTCGGGGACTTGAACCGGCGACCCTACGATTCCCAGTCCAAGCCCCTACTGACTGAGCCACTGCTAGCTTTTTACTTTAGAGATGATAAAGTGGTGTTAGTATGTGGAGATTATCCTGCTGAACTAAATGTGTAAATATAATAAACGTTGAGATTATTTTCTGCAATAATCCAAAATCCAGTGGAAAAATCGCGATGCTGCCTTCAGGATCCACCACAAGAATACGACATCCCTGTACCACTACAACAGATGTGCTGATATTCACCATTAACTCATTCCTTTCCCTTTCCTTTTGTTATTTCCTCTTTTTTCTGTTCTGTCTTTCCTTTCCTTTCCTCTTTCCTCCCCTTCCTCCCCTCTTCTGCCCTCTCCTCTGCTCTCTCATTCTCCCTGAACTCGCCACTGACCCATTAAAGTGTATGGATGTTATTTTTGGTGCAGTGCATTGTGCAGATGACTAAGTGTGTCTGTAAAAGAGAAAGAGAGAGGCTTTGCATGTGTGTGTGTGTGTGTGTGTGTGTGTGTGTGTGTGTGTGTGTGTGTGTGTGTGTGTGTGTGTGTGTGTGTGTGTGTGTGCATCAGAATAAGGTAGAAACGACTCCTTTAGTTTCTCTTTTTCTTTTATCATTTCCAGCCTTTCATCCCCCCTCCCCCTTCGAAAAATATCTCCTCTTAACGAGATCTCTTCCTCTCTGTATTTCCAACAATTCCCTCTGAGCTGAAATATCCATCCACCTCTCTCTCCATCTGTAATTTAATAGTGGAGGCCGTCAGCAGAGAGGTGAGTGATGGTGTTTTGCAGGAAAGAGCAGGCAGCCAATCCTCCAGTCTCTCAATAATACCATTTATAAAGCTGTCCTCCAGAGAAACTCAATAATCAAAGGGTCGATGAAGCATTATTCTCCTGACTTCAGTGTAAATCTGTAAGCAGCGTTTGATTGACTTGAGAGGCCTTTTCCAACTGATCTTAAATGCAGGTTTTCTGTCATTGTGCTTAACAGAGAAAACAACAGCAATCTGGAATGAAAAGATCCATATTCTGCATTTCTCCAAGGCCACACACTCTAACACACACATGCATCGTCTCTTTTACACCGCCTTGCATCTGAAGGTCCTGAAAGATCACAGTTTGCAGTGGAAAACCAGTGAAGGAAATCTGACTTCATGCAAGAAAGGCCTCGAAAAATGTATGATTTGAAGTCTCTGTGCTGATGTGCAAAGTGAAACTAATTGCATGCACAATAATAAGGCCCTTAACTGCTCTTGGAAGGTATATTAACTTCATTATCATACTTATTTGGAGAAAAGTGGTGGAGGGTTTGGTTAAGGGTTAAAGAGTAGAGGTAAATGGTATATACAATAGGTCATTGCTACAGCTACAGTGCATCTAATCCAATATTTGGAAGTATAAATGCGCACACAAAGAAATACACGTCTCTTTCACCCCATGTTCCCCTCACTGGGGCGTGTAGCTGCAGCGCTAACTGCTAACAGATATGAAGACTGCGACTGACAGCATGTGAAGCGACTGCTGCTTTGTGAATGTGCAGCGATGTGGATGCAATCATCTGCAGGCTCACACAGCAACACAGAGAGATGGGGGGGGGGGGGAGAGCGGGGGAGAGAGGGATAGCGGGGAGGTATGAGAATGGTCCAGTATAGGCATCTTAGCATTAGCAACTGTTAGCTTCAAAGAAAGAAACGGAAGCAGGCGGCGATGGAAGCGTGTCTGTCATGTCAGCAGAAATTGTGCCGCAGGTCGAATCATAATCAGTTTATTGATGTGAGACACACACACACACACACACACACATACACACACACACACACACACACACACACACACACACACACACACACACACATGGCCTTTAATGACACACCATAAACACCCATCAATACAGATTACACTGCCGCTTTGACACACAAACACTGAAACAGCCCACTAACAAACACAGACCTCAGGTCACACTCAAGGTCTGCTCCACACACACACACACACACACACACACACACACACACACACACACACACACACACACACACACACACACACACACACACACACACACACACACACACACACACACACACACACACACATACAACACACACACACACACACACCATCACACACAAGCTCGACGAGTGCCATGTGTAGAGGGAGGGGCTTTTCAGTGACAGCAAACTGATGGTGACTACAGATGGTGCCAGATGTGTGTGTGTGTGTGTGTGTGTGTGTGTGTGTGTGTGTGTGTGTGTGTGTGTGTGTGTGTGTGTGTGTGTGTGTGTGTGTGTGTGTGTGTGTGTGTGTGTGTGTGTGTGTGTGTGTGTGTGTGTGTGTGTGTACTGCAGGTGATTGTGTGCAGACTGTATGTCTGGCCTCAGAAGGAGTAAATGAGTTGCAGCAGGGCAGAGTCTTTGCCAGACCCATTGCACACACACACACACACACACACACACACACACACACACACACACACACACACACACACACACACACACACACACACACACACACACACACACAATCTCCCAATCTTACCCACACAGTCTTACTTGTAACAGAGTATATGGACAATGTAGTACTGCCACTTTTACTTAAGTATAAAATCATTTTCTACCACACACACACACACACACACACACACACACACACACACACACACACACACACACACACACACACACACACACACAGCTGTTGTGTGTTTGATGCTGGTGAGAGACAGGTGTGTGTGAACATCATCTCGGCGTTACACTGCCTGTTGTTTGTCTGAGCTCTAAGCTTCTCTCTGTCTCTGCAGAGAGAGCGGCCCCCGGTCTTCATTACGTAACATCGGTCCTGCAGACACAAACACTCCCAAGGAACCGAGGCTTCACCGAAAACATTGCAGAACAGAGCAGTACCCATGTATATACGTTAAGCTAAAGATGGATTTAAAAATGTAGGTTGCTAACAAGTGTCTAAATGAAATGAGACGACCAAATGTCATCACACCCAATGTTAGCCATGGTGACCTGAAGTCATGTGACCGTGCTGTAGTTCCTTTACAGCCCAACATTAGCCTCCTCTAGCTTAGCGGTGGTGACCTGAAGTCATGTGACCGTGCTGTAGTTCCTTTACAGCCCAACATTAGCCACCTTTAGCTTAGCGGTGGTGACGTGAAGTCATGTGACCGTGCTGTAGTTCCTTTATAGCTCAACATTAGCTTGCACTAACAGCACCTTGCTCAAAGGACTCAGACAATTAGTCCACTTTCTAAAGCTCTGATACTGCCAGTCAGTAACAGTTTACCCCAGATGGGACTCGAACCCACAATCCCTGGCTTAGGAGGCCAGTGCCTTATCCATTGGGCCACTGGGGCTGTACAGTACATCATATATGTTTAAATTGTAAAAATACTATATTGACAAGCAGATAACTATAATCAAAGTTTTAGTTAGGTATGAATATTTAAAGCAATTGGCAAGATATACTTGAAGTACTAAAAGTAAAAGTACTCAGATATATACAGAGCCTGTCTCTGATTGGCTGAAACACCAAACAGACCTGTTTCAGCCCTGTTCCAAAAGTGCTGATTCTGTGTCTGTAGCTTTAAATGCTAATGAGCTGCTGCTGGCCACGCCCCCCTGAGAGGTGATTGGCTTTAAAAAACACCATGAATAGAGATGGATCAGGACAGAAAGAGAGGGGGTCTTTGTTCCTGAGACGCTCAGAGTCTCTAAACACCGAGGGGACACATGTTTATGGATAAAAGACCTGAGGAAGAGTGTTGTGTAATAAATGTAGAGGAGCAGAAGACTAAACATGAATTTAATTGACGTCCCTCAACATTGCATTTACAGTACGTGACAGGGTTTCCGTTAACCGGTAATTACCGGTTTTTAGCTGGTAAAATGTATAATAAACCGGTAAATTCAAACACTTAGATAATGTAGGCTATCCCCAGACATTTGTGTTTTGGCTGCTACAGTACTGGCGCTGCGTCATGACATCACCGTTTACTTTGCTGAATTGACGCTGCTTGGCATCACAACGCTGTTATGAAAGTTTGTCTGGAATAAAACGGGTGATAGCAGCCGAAGCCAATTTGACTACCTTGACTACCTGTTGCTATCTTATTGTGGCATAGACAACTGTGGTGTATTTCATATGGGGTGATGTACAGAGGTCGATACTCTCTGGGGAAAAAGGTTGGGTAAGAGGAACATGGGAAAAGAACAAACATCTGACATATGTCAGGGGGCCCTATGGATGGACCTATGTCCCCTTGGGGTGGCACACATTGTAAATGATTACCTCAGGTGAGCACACACACACTTTGGATGTACACGTATTTTCTCCTATAAAGTGTATGCCCAAAGACAGTTCAGGGGACTTCCACAATTGGCTCTGGGAACCCCGCATCGCCCGTGTTGGTGTCTGATACTATGCTGTTGTAATAAACCTTATTATATACAAGCTGGTGTCTCCGGAGACTTCTTCATCATCTTCACAAACATCGCTACAAGATATACTTCACAACAACAACAACAACAACAACAACAACAGCGGCATATTTTATCCAGAGATTAGCCTCTAGCCTTCGGGGGGCTGGGAATAAAACTTGTTAGTTGTAGTTGCTTTTGTAACATCTGTTATTGAAACATGAACGGTAAGTTTCGAATTTGTCCGGTCAAATAAAGTATGTCTGGACACTTGGTGCGTGAGTAAATGTACTTCCCACCATTGTGCCGCCTGGAGGTTTATTTTGTGCAGTGCTCTTGTACATGGTGTACTCTGTTTTGGGCACTATCTGAAAATGCTGGACCCATCCACTTCTGCTTTTACTCCGGGCCCGTCTCTCTGCTCTGCACCGGTCTGCAGAGTCTCTTTAATCCGAAGGGTTTCCTGTAAAGGCTCGACTGCACCCCGCTGCTTCTTACAAACTGCTGTAAGGCTACGAGGTGTTTCCCTGCAGGGTGAGGCTTACAGAGCAGAGCAGAGCACGAGTTAGCTTATTGTGAAACAGGGCTGCAACAGTAACAGTATATGGACTAATACAAAATTCAATTTGCAGTAAGCGCAACTTATGTGTAAATATCAGTCAAAATAATTACAATGACTGTAATTTAGGGGGCTTTTTCCTTGAGTCTCACTATACATGTTTGTCTTTTTGATATTTCTATAATTTTGGGTGTGTAATTACATATAACATACATTTTTGGCAAGGGAGTTAGTTTAAGTAATACATTTTATTTTGATTTAGAGAGTGCTTTTTGGAAGTATTCAAAGACACTTTGTGCCCTAAAGTTTAATTAGTTTAATTTTAAAGGTTTATAATAAACTATGTTGGCAAAATATAAATAAAGGAAGGGAAAATGTCCCCATTAAAACCCACTAAAACAACAAATTGTAATACCACTGCTTTTTAAAATACATCATGCATTGCATTTTATATTAGATATTCTTAAAAATATTGCAATCATTTTTATTTTCACAAATCCTGCGAGCCTGAAGTCAAAATAAATTGCTTTCTTTACATGCATGTTCTCCCTTCACCCAGAAATGCATGTAAGCAAAAACGATCAATATCCTAGTCATAAAATCCATAATCTCCTACAGATCAGGAGGGATTCATTCATCTTCGGTAGATATGTTTCCAGCCTTAACCCTCTCCTGAGGAATCCACCTGAGCAGGGCCGGCCCGAGGCATAAGCGAACTAAGCGGCTGTTTGGGGCCACCTGGCCACCAGGGGGCTTAGGGCCCCCTAATGGCTCGGGCCGGCACTGCACCTGAGTTTGAACATCAAAGATTCAATTAAAGGTCCGACAGTTGTCGCAGAGGTCTGACTATCCAGGATAACTGACAACATCTGTGTGTGTGTGTGTGTGTGTGTGTGTGTGTGTGTGTGTGTGTGTGTGTGTGTGTGTGTGTGTGTGTGTGTGTGTGTGTGTGTGTGTGTGTCTGTCCAGAACATTATGTCATCAACACCCTCTGTTGTGATTGGTCAACCGCTAAGAGATGTCCCGTCCCTTAGCCTGTATTAGAGCGCTAGCCAACAACAGTGTCACAGAGTGATGTCACTATGTCCCTGAAGTAACCAAAGGAGTCCAATGGAGGACTCAAGCAGGGGTGAATTTTAGCCTCTGCAGACCATTTACATCCACTAAAACCCATATAACACACCACAGGAGAGGGAACACCACAAAAAGCTGTGGTTTTATTACTTTTACTGAAGTAATTCATGACATTTATAAGAGAAAAGCTCAGTGTCTTTGCTTTAACGAACAATATGTACATTAATGGCATTTGGGTTAATTGGTGGCATCCATTGCACTCCGAATTCCTTGATTTATCAGCAGAAACATTATAAGCAGGGGTCTTCACCTCCCCAAAACAAACAGACAAGTTAATTACCACCAGAATAAAGCAGCTTCACTGATGTTTGCTGCGCTAATACTTCTAATTATTGAATATCCAAGAACTCAGGAGTTTTTGTTCTGGAGCTGAATCATCCAGAGAGGTCTCCTCCTCTCTCAAACAAACACACCAGGTGATTAAAACCGCTAAAACAAGCTAAATAAAGCAGTTTCATATTAAAAATCTGTGTTGTTCCAAGGCTGTTTGGCTCACGCTAACATTAGCTTGGATTAAACCTGGATAGAAAGTACATGTATGACAACACTGACTGAAAGAGGATCTGAGGCTATCACAGGAGGTCAAATGAAACTCACGGTTACTTTGATTAAAATAACGGATTTCTCTTCTTTTAAAACGGTTGCTAACATTTCCTATAATGTAAGAACCAAACTCAACAATATATATATCATAGATCCAGACATTTCAATGGTAAATGTTATCCTTTATCTGTTTAATCTGCAGTGATTCCTGCAGCCGTCTGCTGAAGAGCCGGTGATTCCTCAGAGTCTCTGCAGCTCTGTGTTTGCCCACACAGTAGAGTGGGCTGTGGAGGAGAAGCTCTGTTGGGCTGTAGAGCGACATCACTGCAGAGAATAAAGACAAGTGATACGCACAGAGAGCTGCAGACAATAGGACAGAAAAGAGGGGATCATGTAGCCCCAGTGGCCCAATGGATAAGGCACTGGCCTCCTAAGCCAGGGATTGTGGGTTCGAGTCCCATCTGGGGTAACCTGTTACTGACTGGCAGTATCAGAGCTTTGGAACTTTGAGCAAGGTGCCTCTCAATTACTGTTTGTGTCAGTAAGTGTAAATAACACTTCACCACCGCTAAACTAATGTTGGGCTTTAAAGGAACTACAGCACGGTCACATGACTTCACGTCACCACCGCTAAGCTAAGGAGGCTAATGTTGGGCTATAAAGGAACTACAGCACGGTCGCATGACTTCACGTCTCCACCGCTAAGCTAAAGGAGGCTAATGTTGGGCTATAAAGGAACTACAGCACGGTCGCATGACTTCACGTCACCACCGCTAAGCTAAAGGAGGCTAATGTTGGGCTATAAAGGAACTACAGCACGGTCACATGACTTCACGTCACAATCTAATGACATTTAGTCGTCTCATTTAGACACTTGTTAGCAACCTCCGTTTCTAAATCCACCAGTGTTTACTGACGTATTTTATGTTGTAGAACAAGACGTTAAAATCTCTTTAGCTTGTGTTAACCTCATACTTCATGTCAGGCTAACAACCAAAAACACATTCAGAAAACCATTGACCTCCAGACCAGGGGATAGGAAGTGCTTCACATACAAGGTTTGACCACCCATCCGAACCCCAGTACATCTGTGTTTGTCATTGAACCTGAACGAGGACACTGGCATCATCTCTCATCATCATGAGACAGGGTCACACACATCCAAAAACACACCCTTCCTCTCGCTCTCTCCCTCTCTCCTCTCTCTCTCTCTCTCTCTCTCTCTCTCTCTCTCTCTCTCTCTCTCTCTCTCTGCTGCAGTGCACACAAACCAGGGTCTGTCAGTCTCCAATCACACCGCTAATCATCTCTGATACACCCCGATGCATGCCACCACTCCTCAATCACACACACATACATGCGCACACACCATCATCATAGGGTGTGGATTGGAGCTAGCAATGGTGTGTGTGTGTGAAATATCCATGAGTGTGTAGATGCAAAAGAATAAATGGTGATGGGCTTGTTTTCCAGTCAGGTTATATCACCTTTATCCAAAGAGACGTGTGCATTAAGCCATTAAGATACTCTCCAGGACAGTAAGGATCCTGCAGGTGCATCACGATCAATAATCCAACATGCATTCACACAGAAGCAGAGGCTGCCTCACACCTGCTCACACCCACACACACACACACACACACACACACACACACACACACACACACACACACACACACACACATATCATCATCATCATCATCATCATCATAAGGTGTAATTGGAGACAGCAAATGTGTTCTGTGTGAGAAATATCCTTCAATGAGTGTGTTATAACTGCAGAGGAACAAACAACACGAATCCTCCAACATGAACATATGAGAAACGATATACATGCAAATACAATAGAGACCAAGTACAGGAGTCTATATACATGCAAATACAACCAGATAAACAATATACTGCAGCTGCTGTGCATAGGACAATAAAGACTTTGAATCTTTGAAAACCTTGCAAATTTCTCCAGCACTATTTCATTTCTACTGTTTCCTCTTCACTTTGTCTATTGTGTTTTATTTGCTTTATTGTCCTATGTTGCACTGTTGGATGACTTATGGAGGCAATATCTACACTGATGCTGTGCATGTGACAATAAAGCTTTTGAATCTTTGTACTGGATTCGGTATCTCTGCAGCAAGGGCCTGGGATCGAACCAGCGACCTTATGTCTGATTGACGGTTCACCATCAAATCAAATTAATAATGCCTTACTTGCTTTCCCTGGCCGGGGCCTCTGCAGCAGCTTCTGCACGGTGAGCAGGTCCTCGGTCTTCACCGCCTGCAGCAGCTCCTGGTCCTTCCCCATCTCTGAGAGGCTTTACTCCCGCAGCATCCTCCGTCACACAGCGGCACTTCAGCCCAGCCTTCCCAGCCGAGGGTGCGTCTAACGCGGCTATAAAAACAGCCTCCTGCCCCCCTCCCTGGTTCTCTTTTCTGTGAGATGAAACAGCTCTGGAGCACTGGGGGTGGGAGAGAGGATAGACTGAGGTGGGGGGGATGCTCTCGGGTTCCCCCCGCTTAGTGCACGGTGGACTGGGGGGGTGGTGAGGTTGCGCTCCAGATTCCGGTGCGTAATTGTTTCTCGGTTCCGCGTAAAACCACCGTCTCTAAAACAACGATTAACGGAGGCAGGCAGGAGACGGTTACCGGAGGAGGGGGAGGCACGTCACACGGACTAGTAGACACTGCGCGTGGTTGATTGTGCGTGCAGAAATCGGGTGCGCGCGGTGTGCGTTTCCTCCTGCAGCCATCCCTCCGCGTGCGACTCGGGCTCTGGATTCGGTAACGGTTTTTTTTTTCTCTACGCGTATGGGGGGGGGGGTAGCGTGCATGCGCCGCGCGCTCCACAGCTGGCTCGCGCTAAACGGCTCGTGCTGCAACTTGGGGGCGGAACAGGAGCTCGAGGCTCTCCCGCCCCATCTTTGATCTCGCCGCTCCCTCTACTGCTGCAGAGAAATGCACAGAATAATACATGTGTTTATTATCTTAATATTAAATGCATTTAGATTTATTAGGTAATATTAACTTCAACTGCATCATGGAATTACTTGATTTCAGAGTGAGATGTAATTCAGGTAAAAAGTAGATTTAAATTCAAGATTCAAAGCTTGATCAATATCTGCACAGTACAGTACAGTACAGTACAGTACAGTACAGTACAGTACAGTACAGTACAGTACAGTACAGTACAGTACAGTACAGTACAGTACAGTACAGTGTAGGGCACATCTTAAATCAGGCTCCTCAAACAATCCAATATAAATATATGTGACACAAAAAAGCAATGTTTCAGTAGCACACACACTTATCCTTGTTCCCAGTCTTTAAGATAAGCTAAGTAGCTGCTAGCTTATAGTCACAGATATGAGAGGAATAACTCTCAACCAGAAGGCCATTGAGAGTATTTCCCAAAATGTCAAACCTTTCCTAATTAATCCTTTTTTATAACATGTCACAATACACTAAGTATTAACTTTTGTTATATTTAATGATGTTTTAGGCCTTTAGCTGCATGCATTTAGTCGTTAAGAGAATTAAATCAGTGATTTTGACCCTGACTCCAACATCCAACTTTCTTTTTCTGTCCAACCTCCTCCACATTGTTACTTCCACTCTCCTCTCCATTGTGTGTGTGTGTGTGTGTGTGTGTGTGTGTGTGTGTGTGTGTGTGTGTGTGTGTGTGTGTGTGTGTGTGTGTGTGTGTGTGTGTGTGTGGGCAGTGTGCAGTGCTTGCTCGCTGCTCTCTTCCTCCTCCACATATCCAGTGTGTTATGTAAGAATACTGAAGAGTTGCCCATATGGTAGTGTGAGAGCGTATTTATAAATCCATCCCTGTTAATGCAGCTCACTCTCCCATGGCCATGTTAACACTAATACTTGATATTTAAATGCTTAATTTAAAGGTTGACCTGTCTTTTAGTACTATATGTATGTGTCTTTCATCTAGTATTATGGTTTGAGGCACAATTCAGGAGGCACAGGTGAAAAACTCTACATTTTTTGGCTGATTTCACACATACTATTTTACCCACAATGCTTATTAGACACAAGGCCAACTATAATATTCAAAAATGGATAAAGGAAGAAGCAACAGAAGTCTATTTAATATATGGCGATAATTATATTGATGAATTATTAATAATTGATCCATCCAGTAAGTGGGGTGTGTTGACTGTTGCTCCATTTTAGAATAAAATACAATAAAGTAAAAATGTGCAATCAAATACAATTAAAATATAATCAAATATACATTGAAAATAAACAAAAATAACCTAAAAATGTTCTGATTATTCATGACAACAAAACATAAATATTCAATCAATATCCCCCCTTTTATTATTCTCTGTATTTTATTGATTTTCTTTATATTTTCAATTTCATTTTTATATTTTGTATTTATTAATTTTGTTGAATTTCTGTCTTACTTTTTCAATAAAATAAGATATACTTTTTCGATCCCAATTTGGAACGTTCTTCCATTACAGCAGTATAGAAAAGAAAACAACAAAAACAATAAAGATATCAGCAAGAGAAGATAACCTAAATAAGCAAAATAGTGAATAAATACACATCAATAATGAAGGATAGATATCTATGGGGTATATGTTCAGTGTGTTTCGCACAGTTGATTCATCCTGACTGCATGTTATGGTATATAATGAACAGGCTAACACTACAAATGACACCACGTTTATTTTCTAGACTTGAGTCATTTAAGAAGATCTGAAGCAGAGATGTTGTGACGCATTTAGAAAATCACACTGCCCTCAAGTGGACTGTCACAAAACATGCAAATCCCAGTAGTGTTTGCGATCAGTCTTGTTGTTAAATTAGGTTCCTGCAAGAATAAGCAATAATAAATAAAACCATTTGTATTTGAGAGCATATTTTTATTAAGTGGCTGAAAAATGCATCTATTTTCGAGTATTGTTATAAGATGTTGTAGGTAAGTAGATAATCACAGAATGAATATATAATGTCGTATAATAAAAATGACGAAAAATAAATACCTAATAAACAAAACACTGCTTTTACTAAGTTTGCAGTCGTTACACTTTTATAACATTAGAAGATTGCGTCCAAATAATCGGAAATTGGTAAATATACAAACCTCCATGCAACTGTTGATTTTGTTTGGAATTTAAAATAATATTTAACAGTGGGAAAAAACTACAGATACAGAAAACATGAAACTAAATCGTGTTTGAATTTTTAAAACCTTACTGAAATCCGTACTGTCCACTTATTTATTTGTGAAAAAAACAAATCGTGTTATTTTCGTGTTTATAAGGATCACTTGAATGCATCTTAAAATTGACGTTTCCTTTTCCTGTCCTGCGATTGGTCGAGACAAACGTCACTCAGAACTGAACGTCACTTGAGATTGAAGCAGGCGGAGTGAGAGGAGCAGGTTGACAACAACCGGAGGATTTTATATATTTCAATATTAGTGGTTGCATACTGTAACCGGACCTAACACGCAAGCTGGTGAGTAATAGTGTTGTACTTGATTAATATTCCTAATTTATTCTGTATTTGCTACACAGAAAGACTTTGTTTTTGATGAAAAATCAATTCGCGCGTTCAAGAGCTTTGCAATGGAAAGCTTATTCCTCTCGAGCTATCGCGATACTTAGATCTTCTACCATTAGCTAACCTTATCTCATGATGTTAAAGCTAAATATTTAGTACAAGGTGATGTTAATTTCAACCTTTAACTGCTTATTTATTTGAATAGCATTACAACTTATATTTCAGCTCAGTGTTTAGCTTCTTAACACATTATTCCTCTATTAAAAGGGGCAACGTGAAGTGCGAAATCCTGTGTTGTGCTGTTAGCTTAGCAACGTGCTAATGTCGTGACTGTGTTGATAGTTGATGAACAATTTGTACCTGCGGTTAAAATAATGATTTAGACCTTAAGACTTCCTTAAACGAAATGTGCAATGATTAAATATAATATAATAGTAATAATTAACATAATAACTTAATATAGTAATGAGCATTTTCAGTGTTTCTAGGTGGCACATGGTTACATTTGACATGTGCAGGATGCAGCTCAGAGTGCTTTGACAGTGAGACATCCCAAGATAAGCAGAGGATAGGATAACAGTCAGAGGCTAAGAGATATTAGCACACATGCAGCGTGTGTACATGGTTACACACATGATGCATACATGATTCTGTGGAAATATGCAAATGAAAATCGGGAAATGCAACTCCAAAAGTGTGAGCCAGACAATGTGGTTCTATCTAAAAGGAGAAGTCCTCCTTGCTGTTTGCTGAATGAGTAACACAACCTTGAAAGGACATGCTTCTGCAGAGTTTTTATGCCTGAACACATTTAAATCAAACAGAGGATTTACTGTCATCTCATCTCTAAACTCACTGTCCCTACTTCTCAATATAGGATGGTTTTACTGTGGTAACTTTCATGATTGTTTACCATAATAATGATGATATTATTGGATGTTTCTCCCCTGCAGGAAGGGCTCAGCGCAGCCTGGGTGCCCAGGGATCCGCTGCCTGAGTGCGAGGAGAGCAGTGAGCGCCCCCCAAGAGACATGAACCACACCAAGGGAGGCCTCGTCATCTTCACCGCCAACTCACACCCCGCCAGCCGGGAGCTGGGCAAGAGGATCTCAGAGTGAGTACACACACACACACACACAAACAAACATAATGTGTCAGGAACATTTCTATGTCCTGGTCAAATATTTAAAAATGTCCCTTGCAGCTCAAATAAATAAATGAAATGTAAATGAATTACTGGACCTGTAGCCTTCCTACAGTGCTGCATACTTTTTTGTGTTATGGGTACACAGAACATTCCTTGGAAAACACACCAACACATTCCTGGGATCCTCAAGGACACTGTGTGTGTGTGTGTGTGTGTGTGTGTGTGTGTGTGTGTGTGTGTGTGTGTGTGTGTGTGTGTGTGTGTGTGTGTGTGAGAGATTAAACGTAGCATGTTAACGAGGAGAACATGTTTATTTAACAAATGCGTGTCTTCACCAAGTCGGCCAGTCATGTATATTTTCCTCTGTTTGAAATCCCATACTGTATGTTTAAGCTCTACCTCTGTCTGTGAAATGTAAACGTTGCGTGTCCTCTGTTTGTGTTTCAGGCGGTTAGGAGTGGAGCTCGGTAAAGTGCAGGTGTACCAGGAAGCTAACAGAGGTACGTGCTGGATGGTAACATCTACTCAAGTCCTGACTGCAACTGTTTGATGATGAAGAGGTCCTGTTCTGCTTTGTAGGCCTCTCCTGTACGATGTTCTATAGGTTCCTGTGTATGTCAATGGTCTGCAAAGGCTTAAATCCCTGTGTTCCGGAATATGGTGACGTCACTACTGAACACTCGCGCTCCGATTGGCGAGCGCACCAACACATTGTACTTAGACAGCGGAGCTCCTTCTCCAACAGACTGCTCCAGCACATGTAGAACAACCCCCACACATTTATGTCCCATTTAATATTCCATTCCTTACACACTTAATAGCCTGCTTTATATTTTGTGTACATTATTATTCTGACATGTTTATTTTCTACTTTTTTTATGCTACTTTATTTCTATGGAGATGTTTATTTCTAGCCTTTTAATTTGACTGCGTACAACGCTTTGTCTTTTTATGCTGCTGCAACGCAAAAATTCCCAAATTGGGATCAATAAAGTACTTATCTATCTACTTGATCAAATCAAACTGGACTCTAGCTTTTCTACATCGCCATCTGTGTTTCTGGTTTGTTTTGTGGATTTAAAACAGCAGCTTCAGTCCAAAGTTGGAAGTGAAATAAAGACATAAATATGCACTTTGATGGTAGATGTTCACCGTCCTGCGTGTTGGAGAGGTCTTTGGGTGTAAAGTTTATTTCCTCACAAGCCGCTGCCTAAACTATCAGACTCTGTTTCCTGTTTCTGACGTTTGTGTGTGTGTGTGTGTGTGTGTGTGTGTGTGTGTGTGTGTGTGTGTGTGTGTGTGTGTGTGTGTGTGTGTGTGTGTGTGTGTGTGTGTGTGTGTGTGTGTGTGTGTGTGTGTGTGTGTGTGTGTGTGTGTGTGTACGTGTGTACGTGTGTACGTGTGTACGCGTTCACTTGCTGATTGTTTCCATAGAAACCCGGGTGCAGATCCAGGAGTCGGTGCGAGGAAAAGATGTGTTTGTGATCCAGACGGTGTCCAAGTAAGAGAAACACAGCCGGCACATTTCAACTCGAGCCGACCGAGGAAGAAACCTGTTCTCTCATAAGCACATAAAGTGACTCCTCCTCCTCTTCTTCTTCCACTTCCTCCTCCTCTACATGTTTCATCCTCCTCCTCCTCCTCCTCTCAATGTCTTCTCCTACTCTTCCTCTCCATGTCTCCTCCTACTCTTCCTTTCTGTCCTCCTCTTCTTCCTCTTCATTTCTCCTTCTCTTCTTCTCCATGTCTCCTATTCCTCTCCATGACTCCTCCCTCCTCCTCCTCCTACCCCTCTCCATGTTTCCTTCTCCTCTTCCTCTCCATGTCTCCTCTTTTTCTTCATGTCTCCTCTTCCTCCCCCTTCCATGTCTCCCCTTCCTCTCCATGTCTTCCTCTCCTCCTCCTCCTCCTCCTCCTCCTTAGGGATGTGAACACCACCATCATGGAGATGCTGATCCTGGTCTACGCCTGCAGGACCTCCTGCGCCCGCAGCATCACGGGGGTCCTGCCTTACTTCCCCTACAGTAAGCAGTGCAAGATGAGGAAGAGGGGCTCCATCGTGTCTAAGCTCATCGCCTCCATGATGTGTAAAGCTGGTACGACACGCACACACACACACACACACACACACACACACACACACACACTTGGAAAAAATAACTATTAAATAATTGCTGCTTTTTTTTCATCTATTACTCACGTTATGAGATTAACGTGTGTGTGTGTGTGTGTGTGTGTGTGTGTGTGTGTGTGTGTGTGTAGGTCTGACCCACCTGATCACCATGGACCTGCATCAGAAGGAGATCCAGGGGTTCTTCAACATCCCCGTGGACAACCTGAGAGCCTCCCCCTTCCTGCTGCAGTACATCCAGGAGGAGGTGAGGAAGAGGAGGAGGCTGAGTTTCGTTATTGTTTCAAATCTGATGTTTAACTTCCGTCTTTATTTTCCTCCAGATCCCCGACTACAGGAACGCTGTGATCGTGGCCAAATCTCCAGCCTCTGCGAAAAGGTGAACAATCATCTTCCTCTAACTCTCCAAGTCTCCTCCTCCTCCTCCTCCTCCTCTAACTCTCTATCTCCTCCTCCTCCCTTTCCTCTCTATCTTTCCTCTTCCTCTCTGTCTCCCTTTCCTCTCCATGTCTCCTCTTCCACTTCATGTCTCCTCCTCCTCCTCCTCTTCCTCTTCCTCTCCCTCTCCATGTCTCCTCTTCCTCTCTGTCTCCCTTTCCTCTCCATGTCTCCTCTTCCACTTCATGTCTCCTCCTCCTCCTCCTCTTCCTCTTCCTCTCCCTCTCCATGTCTCCTCTTCCTCTCAGTCTCCTTTTCCTCTCCATGTCTCCTCCCCTTCCTCTTCATGTCTCCTCCTCCTCTTCCTCTCCATGTCTCCTCCCTTTCCTCTTCATGTCTCCTCCTCCTCTTCCTCTTCCTCTCCATGTGTCCTCCTCTTCCTCTTCATGTCTCCTCTTCTTCCTCTTCATGTCTCCTCCTCCTCTTCCTCTTCATGTCTCCTTTTCCTCTTCCATTATATGTTATAATGTTAACCAATGAGCCACCCTTCCCCGAAGAGCGAAGTTTTCCTTAAAAATGAAACACCATTTCTGTGTCTGTGATAAAACAGACACCTATATTTATATATATTTACTCGAGTACTTTTATTACTCAGATGATTTCAATTCACTAATGCACCAAAATCAATTATCAAAGTTGGTAATTGGTAATACCTTAACATCTGTCTGTCTGTCTGTCTGTCTGTCTGTCTGTCTGTCTGTCTGTCTGTGGTCAGGGCTCAGTCGTTTGCAGAGCGTCTGCGCCTCGGTATCGCTGTGATCCACGGAGAGGCTCAGGACGCTGAGTCGGACCAGGTGGATGGACGTCACTCTCCCCCCACCGTGAAAACCACCGGAGCCATACACCCCAGCATGGACATCCCACGTAATACACACACACACACACACACACACACACACACACACACACACACACACACACACACACATCACACACACACACACACACACACACACACAATAAGACCTGTCATCTCACTGTGATTCATATTACAGGGTGAACAGAAGATTTAATATGAGCTGACAGAAATTGTCCTTCCTTTTTGTCAGTGTTGATCCCCAAAGAGAAGCCCCCCATCACGGTGGTGGGAGACGTAGGAGGACGCATCGCCATCATAGTGGTGAGAGGTTTTAACATTTTGTTCTACCACATAACATACGTCACCAATAAGAGTCTAATTGAGACGACTAAACACCATCACGCCCTACATTAGCCTCCTTTAGCTTAGCGGTGGTGACCTGAAGTCAGCATACTTACAAGCTAAATGCTAAGATTATTAGCATGTTGAGATGTGTGTGTTTGTTACTCAGGATGACATCATCGATGACGTGGACAGCTTCGTGGCGGCGGCCGAGACGCTGAAGGAAAGAGGAGCCTACAAGATCTATGTCATGGCAACACACGGCATCCTCTCTTCCGACGCCCCGCGCTTTATCGAGGAGTCGGCCATCGACGAGGTGAGAGGGTTATCTCAGCACTCCTTAACAGCTCTGATCGTGCAGCTCAGAGACTTCTGGGTCTCTTCACTCTGTTATGAGCCTGTGTGTGTGTGTGTGTGTGTGTGTGTCCCAGGTGGTGGTCACCAACACGATCCCCCACGAGCTACAGAAGCTGCAGTGTCCGAAGATCAAAACGGTCGACATCAGCATGATCCTGTCGGAGGCCATCCGCCGCATCCACAACGGAGAGTCCATGAGTTACCTGTTCCGCAACATCGGAGTGGACGACTGAAACACACACACACACACACACACACACACACACACACACACAGCCATTTGCCTTTTCAGATCTGCTCAGAGCTGAATGTCAAACACTGAATTTGCTACACACTCTTCCTGCTTGTATTATATTATAATAAATGCTAACAATTTTCCTTTGAGTGCAGCTCAAAGGGTCAGTTCGGGGGTCTTTAGGACGGGTTGTTAGAGGAATTCATCCATTTCCAGTGTATTACTTATAGTAGGTAAATGTCAAAAACCGCCTTAGAAAGAACGAACACTTATTTTAACTTACTTTAAGGAAAGACCCACCTAAACAATGAATATCAGCTTAGATGTACGCTTTATTTGGAATATTTTAAGTGCTTAACCTTGCACTTAGACAGCATTGCAGGGGACTGGAGCCAAATCCCCCAGACTTATTTTATCTTGCAGAATTTGGGAGTTGCTAGTCTACTTTTGTCTTAATCTGTTTGCTTTGTTGTGTCGTTTGATTTTCAGTTAGTTACTCCCCAAAGCGACACAATGTTCTGATTAAATTTACATTTGCTTCCTTTTTAAAGAAAGACCCACTTCAGATCGGAATATCATCAAGTGTATGTTTTATTTTGAATATTTGTAGTGCTTTACCTTGCCTTTAAACAGCCTTTTCTTGCGCAGAACCAAAGCCACCAAACTAAATTGAAATAAATAGTAAAACGTGTGAGTTGCTGGTCTGGTTTTGTCATAATTGGTTTGATTCTTAGTGTTATTGTGTGACTTTCGGCTAGTTTGGATTCACTGAAGTCACACAATAAACTCACCAATTAAGCAGCCATTTCTGTGGCTAAGAGCTAAAATTACTACTTTTGTGAATGGGGTTTGGTGTATCTGAAAGCATAAATAAGGCTTCAATTTCTTGTCTAGAAGTGCTTTTTACGGCAAAATAAAGCAGTCTCTCAATATACCCTAAAATTAACTTAATCTTTAGGTGGTTTAAAAGGTTTTACAGCTGTCCCCTTTATGGATAAATACCTCATCCAACTCCACTTTAAAACCCCCAAACTGTCCCTTAATATAGAAGATGACTGAACACACACTGATCTGTGTCCTTCATGGATTACTGCCTCTGTCTCTCTTTTCAACAATACACACCTCCGTTTTGTATGTGTCTTTCTGACTCACATCTCCATCTCCATCTCTCCATAGATGTTACTGTGATCTGTTAGCATTGAATGTCTCTTTGCAGTACAATCTCCTTTTACTAACAGCATCAGAGTGCCAGTGCCTTCTACAGGACACACACACACACACATACACATAATTAACCCAGACATATTCAGGTGTTCAGCTAATTAACTCGTGGTGTGTCAGAGTGCATCCCGTTTATTTATGTGGTGTCTGAATGTGCCACTAATATTGTTAGCTTAGCCTGCTAGCAGTTAGCCGTAGCACGTAGATGCTAACCTGGTGTCAAATCTCAATGCTAACTGGAATTAACCCGGGAAATGTTTTCTCAGTCTGGTGTTATTTTAATGATTTATATCTGTTACATATTACTTTGTGTGCCATCATTTTAATACCTGCTTATGTTTTATATTTAATGCCGCAAACGAGCAGCTGGAGGTGGAAGAAACTAACATTTGTGAAGACGAATAAAGTTTGTTCTCACACACATACACACACACACACACACACACACACACTGGAGTGTTCAGAGAGTGAAGTCCTGAAGCTGGAAGAGTGAATCAAACTTTTTCTGATGACTGAAGCAGGTCTTTGTCACTTTTCCTGATGTGTTCCAAAAAAATGTTTTGTATTTATTTTCAGCACTAAATATGAATAAATATGAATAAATATGACCTAAGAAAGTGAAGACTGGATGCTTTATTGTGCTTACGTAATAAGGTGTGCCTTTAATATAACGCACTAGAAGACTATAGTTAGAGACCTCAATTTACGGATGTTCCCTGAACGTCACATGTGGCGTCGGGGTTTCAAAAAAACATTTTGACCATTTTTTATTTTCTACTAACTATTGACATTTTTACCGATTTTTGGGACATAATATAAAAAGGCTACTTTCATAGTGTGTAGGAAGTACTGTTTTATGTCTTTTTTGCAGAGATGGAAAGTCACTTGCTGATACTTGATACCAATTTCACATGTAAATAAGCAACTTGGCAAAATGAAAAAGCCCTAAACAAACATTTCAATCAGACGTAAACAAGAAAGGACCAGATTTACTTCTTGCCTCTCGGGGCTTTTAATGAGGAGACATGATGGGTAATAATCAGCGAGCAAACATCAGAAGGCTTTGTGAAGGCAGAAGCAGCATTTAAAAGTTGAACTAAAGAAGAAGTCATAATAACAAGGCAGCGAGGTCACTTCCTGTTCAGATCTACAACCAGAGTGACTTAATGTGGACATAAAACAACTGTACAGCTCACATTTGGTCTGACGAAGAGATGAAACTGTAATAAAAATACTCAAGGAATAAAAAACAACCCAATTTATGGCTGATTTGACCCTGTCTGATAGAGGTTAATGTAAATATACTGCATGTAGTAAACAAGTAATTAAAAAACATGAAATACTGTGGACTTGCCTCACTCAAACATCAGAAATCACCCAACCTGTTCATAGTACGATGACATGTTTCACCATAAATCCATGAAAAACAGGTGATTTCTCATTTTCCTGTTAAAGTTCTCGATCACATTAGCCGCTTTAAATCAACACACAGGGACACCTTATTCTAAAGGCATCACAACTCACACCACTAAGTCACAGAGTGCTTAAAGTGACATTTCTGTGAAAGTGTTTCAGTGTTTGCAAGATCACAAACTAAATATGCTTTTATATTAGGAAGGTCTACAGCCTCTATGAAGGCGTGCTTTTGTTCGATGCTAATGCTAACATGCTCACAGTGACATGCTGATGTTTACCTTGTCAGTTAGCAACAAGTGCTAGTTAGCATAAATTACAATGTGTAGCTGAGGCTCATGGAAAGATCTGGCTGGTAAACCAAAATCATTTGACAAAATATTTACCAGAGGATGGTGCTAAAAGAAACGACAACTCAGGATCTATACAGCCTAATCAGAGTGGTGCAGGAATGAGTTAGCATTTTACCACTTCCTGTCCCTGGTCTGGAAGTCAATGGTTTTCTGAATGTGTTTTTGGTTGTTGTCCTTTATAGCTTAACTTTAGCTTCACTTGTTTCAGAAATCATGGTTTTATTATGTGGAGATTATCCAAAATCACATGGAGTAATCCCATTGGACCAGGAGATGCTGCCTTCAGGGTCCACTACAGAAATTCCTGCACCACTCTATTGTTTTCTTGTTCAAGGTTTTCAATTAATTAGACTTTTTCAGAGCTCGCCAGCAAGCTGTATTATCTCAACACAAACTCATAATAATGGTGAACAACAACATTAGCCAAATACACATTTTGCTCGTTTAATACCTTGTATAAGTTCTTCCTTTTTGTGTCTGAATCAGCACCATTTCCCCATCCCCATGCACATTTGAAACTTCCAAACAACTCCTGGATGATAGTCAAATCAGAATACTTACATTTATCATATTTTACAAACAGAGATTGTACTGCATGAAAAAAATATTCCCACGGACGAATTAAGACAATTATGCATCAGCCAATTTAAAATGAGGAGGCTAAAATAACCCATCTCTGGTGGAATGACTCTTTAAAAATCAGCAATGACCAATTTCTGTGTTTCCCCCCCCAATTTAATCTGACAAAGAAGGAACTTTGTTGGTAAAAAAGAATGTTATGCATCTATACCTGAACCTCCAAAAATGTCAAATAAAATCTGGCCTTGATCGACCACAGTAACACTCGTGTATTGAACCCATATCTGGACTATGTTGGGTTTGTTTCACTAACTAAAGTCATAATACTGGCACTGGGATTTTCTACTCTTCTCCTAATAATGTTAATAATGTGAGGTGAGTTTACATGCACACAGTTTCCTGAATAATACTTTAGCTCGTTTCCATTTCTCAGAGGAAAAACTGTCCTCTACGTTAGCATAACAAAGCACCGTTAGCATAACACAGCTACGTTAGCATAACACAGCTACGTTAGCATAACACAGCTACGTTAGCATAACACAGCTACATTAGCCGATTAGCAAAGACAACTACTGATTGAAAGTAGAAAAATAGATATATTATAGGGACCAATTTACTTTATCATTTTTTAATACTGAATTTTGAATGTTATGCTTTGAGGGAGCTTATTTTGTTCGTTTAAAAAAGATCAGAAATGCTAACTAGCCTATTAAGCTAACGAGCTACTAGTAGTTTTTTTCAGAAATTCTTTTTCCACTGAAAATTATCCAGGACATATCTTGGTCGGGTTTCCAGATTAACTCAGTTTAAGCGCCTGTGAGGGAAATACTTGTTTTAAATTATGTTTAAAAGATTTTAAAAACTGTATTTTCAGTATCTGCCTAAAAGAAATGCAGCATGAGTCAGCATCTTTTCACCTGTTTGGCTCTATACCAACTTATGTTCCCATAATGAGATTCATGGAGCAGTTTTACCTCCAAGAAATGTTTGAACCATTGACACTGATGAAAAATCCATTACATATCCTCAGATTGAATGTAGGACTTAAATACCTATGCAGTAAATGCAACTGAAAAATATCCTCTTTCTACTAACAACAGTGGTGAAAAGTAACTAAGTACATCTACCTAAGAAATGTACTTAAATGCAAATTCAAGGTACTTCACCTTTCCTTCTTTCCTGCCAATTCATATTGCGTCTGCTTCAAAGCAAAATATTGTCCATTATATAAAAAACTGATATAAAAACCAGATGTTTTGCCATAAATTAAATTAGCCAGTTTCTACCATTTTAATAATGTTTGACAGATTTAGAGAAAATGTATGGGCATCTTATTTAAAAGATTACTTGTCCAATTTATTGGGAATATTTTTGTGATTTTGGGGGTGTGTATTTTACTCGTTTATTATTTAGTTTATTTTTAGCAGATTAAGGGATAATTATTTGGCATCAATTTATCTTTTTGTAATTTTCCAATTCATTTTATAACTTTGGTTAAAAAAAATAAAGAATTAATACACTAAATAAATGTAAATGTAAGTAACACTTTCCACCACTGCTTCCATATTCCACTATTTCCCCGATTCTGGATTTTTTGGAAACGTTTTCCTGATGTGCATGTTCACCGACACACACACAGCGGTTAGTACACACCCACAGATACACACCGTAAGAAGCTCTATCAGCATGAGACTACACACACCCTGTTTGCCTTTGATGGCGGTAGAAAAGAGATGATAATTATTTCGTAGTCTTTCGGCTAATTGCACAGGCTAACCCCTCCGATGTCAGATATTTAAACACTTTTAAATACACGTATTGAATATTTACAGACAGTATTTTCTTCCAATTGCACGCAGGCTGGTAGATGGGTGGGCGTTTTCCATTTTTGTCACTAATCTGAAATGTGTCGGCCATCTTGTTTGTAGTTTTTATTACTCGGCGATCAGCAGGTGGTGGCTTTTTCCTTCTCCAGAGTTTTTGTGTGTTTTTTACGACCACGTTTCCACCCCAGAGCATGTCTTAAAACATGGCCGTTTCTCCAAGTAGTTTTATTTTTCTTCCTCGTAAGAATCCAGTCCAATCCCGAAAAAAAAAGGAATGGTTCAGCGTTCAAAAAGTATAACGACAATCAAAAGTCCTTTTTTTGCTCTGTTTTCGTCTGCGCTCTATAAAGCACTTTGTGACGAGCCGGTTCAGTAAACGTGCCTTTTTCAAAGAAATGAAATCCGGGAGGAGAAGCCGATATAAATAAAGCACAGAGTGTCGAGTGTGTTGTTGATGCCAAGCCAGGAAGACAGACAAGGAGGATTGTGGGAAATTCAGAGGAGCATTCTGGGATTTGTAGTTGACGGACAGCAGATGAGAAGTTGCTTCTTTTCCTCTTTGAATGTCATTCCTGTTATTCTCCCCCACCCCCCACACTTCCTGTCCGTGCAGCAGATGTTTGATTGCAGTGAAGTACAGCCCAGGTGATGAAGGCAGCGCTCCTCCTCTTCCTCCTCTTCACAGATGAAGGTCTACGAGGCGTTCGGGGTCTTCAGAGCGTCCACTTTGGTCTCTAAGTCTGTAATCTGTGAAGACAACCACACACAGAGGAAGAGAACTTAACACCAGAGGTGGAAGAAGTACTCAGATATTTTACTAAAATGTAGACGTACAAAAGAAAGTGTGTAAGCATTCAAATACGCTGGGGACTCCTTTCACTGTCGCACCACTCGAGCACCCCTTTGACGGTACTACGCTGTATGAAAAATGTATAACATACGGTGTTAAGTTCACGATATTCGGTATGAGTAACATCCCCTGTCGTGTTAATAACTGTACAATACATATCTGGCTGCCATATTTTTATTCTTGTGTATTTTGCAATTGTGTGATTCTTGTATATATTTTAGTATCTTGGTGTAACATTAAGCTGTCTTTGGCTCTTTCTGCTGTAACAATGCAAATTTCCCCTCTGTGGAACTATTCAAGGTATTCTGATTCTGATTCTGAGATGGTTTACCACCCAGCAATACCTGTTACCTTTGAAAAAATGCCTTAGTTATACTTCTTGTCGGTAAAAACTGAAATAATTGTCTAAGATTCAAACTTCCCACGGTCCTTGAACACACCGAATCTAAACTTAAAACGCGATACTTTTTTTCTACACGTCTTATAATTAATTTTGCACAAATGAAAACATTTGCACCAACAAGAATTGAAAGGCTCCTCGAAGCAAACCAATGATAAAAACAACTCATCTGTATCTAAAACATATTTCAAATGTTGTATTTGTTAATTATCTAAAACAGTAACACCTACGACCCTTCATGGTGTCGCTCACCTTCTCCTGCAGGGTGTCGGCCTCCTCTTTGTGCGTCGCCTCGCTCTCCTCTTCTGCTCGACGCTGAGCCGTCTCCTTCTTCAGGAACTCGATCTCTCTGAAAAATAAAACATGTTAAAGCTTCTGTGTGATTTCCTCCTCCCCTCTAACGTCTCTCGCCTCTCTTACTTCTGCTGGTACTCTTTGATCAGCCTCTTGGCCTTGCTGTACTTCCTCTCCAGAGTTTGGTACTGGGACTGAGTTTCCTTCAGGTGTTCGTCCACCGCCTGGAAAAACACACAGACAAGTAATACAAAAAGGAGCTGCAGTATTTATGAAACATTTATTTTATTTCCATTTGTATTTCTTGACTTGTTTGTCATTCTTTGCTCAAACCTTATTTGTAGTGAAGTAAAATGAAACAAAAAATATGTTTTATTGTTTGCCTTAAATAAAAATGGTACAAAAAAAAGAAAAATAATACAACTGAATAATAAATAATTATATATATATATTTAAATTAAAGAGAAACAAATTAAAAAAGAAAATGCACAAATGATAAATATAACTACAATTACATTTAAAGTAGATATATCACTAAATAATAATATTTAAAATGATTTAAATAATAATAATAAGTGAATTTCCCTACAGATTAATAAAGAAATAATAATAATAAATAGTTCTAAAATATTTAATATATTTTGAAATCCTCCTATATCCTAATTGCAATTAGCCAATTAAGATGTGTAACATTGATAAGAACCCCTTCCTGCGGCCTCTGTGCTCCTGCTGTCTTCTCTCTCATGATTTTACCTTACAGAGCGACTGCGCCTCCATCCAGTACCCCTCCAGCTTCTCCATCCTCTCCTTACTGTCCCGGATGTTCTGCTCCAGCTGAGCTCGCTCCATCCGCCACCGAAGCTTATCCTGCTCCGCGTGAGCCAGCTGCAGGAGAGAGAGGAGACATACTTTGGAGAAATCCCATTGGACCAGGGAGATGCTGCCTTCAGGGTACACCATATTACAGCATTTTTTAAAAAAGACTGGAGTTCTCACCTTCCTCTTCAGCAGCTGGATCTCCGCCTGGGTCACCGCGTGTTTGATCTGGAGCTGCAGAGAGAAAAGGAAACAAAGATAAAAAAAACTTTTAAAAATCCATAAAATCCCTTAAAATGTGGGAGATCTGGGAGCTTATTATGGGAACTGTAGTTAAAAAATAAAAATAATTGCAACCAAGATTTTCAAGATTAAAGTTGATAATTTCAGAGATTTTATCTTTTGATATTCTCTGAGAAATGTACAAGAATTCAAAATAAATGAAATCAAGAAGAAAAATATTGTAATTTTGGCTTTTTATTGGAAAAAAAAGTCTTTAATCTCAGAGAATATTCAATATTTAATGCAAATTCACGATTTTAATCCTGTAAATGTGTGTTTTTCTTGGTATATTTCCATTAAAGTACCATGATGTTAATATGGTGTTGTAGTTATAAGTGGAATGAATTAATAACAGTATAACATTTAGCATTAAAAACTGTAAAATCTCTCTGACCTCTTTGAATTTGTGGGCCAGTTTCTCGGGGTCGAGCTCCACAGGAGACATGTCCTGATTCTCCGCCAGGTCGAACACCTCGATGGAGTTGGGGAACACCGGACTCATCTCCTCCTCCTCGTCCGTGGCGTACTCACCGGTCTGCAGAGATACACACAGACACAAACACATTAATGTATATATTTAGTTTTTGTGTCTGACTGGAGTTCGGTACTGGAATAATAATAGACTGCAGTTACCCCCTCTGACCACAAGGTGGGGGCGCTGCGCTGAGGTTGAAAATACACACGACATTTTGGACATTTCTACAGATTATTTGAGAAGTAAATTACATGTTTTATTTTATTTATGGTCACTTGTGAATGTTTTCTTGTTTCATGTGCCACACACAAACACAAACACACACACACACACACACACACACACACACACACACACACACACACACACACACACCCTAACAGTATGTCTTGTGATACTCTCTTGCCAAATATTAGATTCTTAGATGCTGATCATGTGAATTCAAGTGGGAAATTCTGATGTAAAGCCAATAAGACACCTCTAGACACACACACACACACACACACACGCAGACTTCTGGTATTTTAGCTTTTGCAGATCATTTATTGGCACAAAAACCTATATAACTTTATATCTTATTATTGTGTCCTGTGTGTGTGTGTGTGTGTGTGTGTGTGTGTGTGTGTGTGTGTGTGTGTGTGTGTGTGTGTGTGTGTACCTCGTCGTCATCATCCATGTACTGCTTGTATCTCTGCTCCATCATCTCTCTCTGCCACCTCTCCTGCTCCAGAGTCTGTTGGATCAGCTGAGCGACCTCGCTCTGCTCGCCCGGCTTCTCCCGTCCAATCACAAACCTGGAAACACAATTAAGAGCCGTGCGTCCAATTAGCAATCAGAACACAGGATGCTGATGATATCTGAACCTAAGTGTCAACATTCGGGTGTGTGTTTCATACTTGACGGTGCCTGTGGTGTTTCGGAGGACTGAGGCAGCGAGGGTCTGAGTGACGCCAACCAGACTGGTCCCATCGACCTCCACGATCAGATCATTCACCATGATCCTACACACACACACACACACACACACACACACACACGTGAGAATATAACTGTGCAGGGGTGTTGGACCCTGAAGGCACCACTTTATGATTTCTGAAGTAGAAAGCCAACATTAGACCATCAAAGGAACCATCGGACAGGAAGTGGTATGATGCTGAATCATAGTTAGAAGATGTGCAGAGACTCAGGTGTTCAGGTTACCTGCCGTCTCTCTGAGCAGCTCCTCCGTCCGTCACCGTCTTCACAAAGATCCCCAGTTTCTCCAGACCCATGTCGGCTCCTGCACCCATCCCTATGATACTGATACCCAGACCATCATTGTCTACACACACACGGACACACACGACACACACACACACACACACACACACACACACACACACTTTAATTTATTGTGAAGCCCTGATGTCCACCATACAGTACATTTATTTTGTTCCTGCCATCATCAGGTATCGTCAGCGGTACCTAAGTCCATGAGTCAGTTTTCTGGCGGTCCTGCTGAGGTAAGCGGTCCCCCATGGTGACTGGTTCAATTCCATTACCTTCGGAATGACTAGCAGCTAATTAGGCTAATCTGCGCTAACTGTAATCCCATAACAGGATAACGGGTTGTAAGGAGAAGCGCAAGAACCCTGGTGTGTGTGTGTGTGTGTGTGTGTGTGTACCTTTCTCCAGCTCCACAGGAAACAGGTCCAGCTTCTCGACTCGTTTCTCCAGCTCGTACTCCGCCGAGGCCGCCATCGGGTCGACGTCATCGTTACGCCGGTCGTAGTCCTCGTTAGAGTACGTGGTGAACACCTGCACACAGGAGAGGTCAAAGGTCAGGAGGTCAGTTTACAATCAAAAAGCTCTATTTTCGGACTTTAAAAAGGTCCATTTTAAAGGAAAAACATGAGCTTTCTCTAAAGTTTAATCGGTAAATTCACGGGGAATAAAAACCACAAATGTACAGGAAAATAAACTTCATTTTTTGACGTTATGAAGTCATTAAAAATACGAATAAAAATAGGAAAATTATATTTGCACATTCCTTGACCAATAAAACAACATTTTTCTCTAGTTTTTTCCACCGTAAGCTTTTTTTTTTTTAATGTTCTCTAAAAAAAAGTCATTCATTTCCAGAAAAATAAATCAAAGGTCAGCAGCTTCTGTCTGCTTGGCCACCGTGTCCGTGATCACGTGACATTGTTTCCATGGTAACCTCACGCTCGCCCAGTGTGAGTTTGGCGCTCTCTCTCTCTCTCTCTCGCTGTCTGTCTGGCATTTATGGTAATGTGACAGTGAGACGATGTACAGAGAGTTTACAGCAATAACTACCAGGGAAATGCTGCCTTCAGGGTCGCCTACCAAAATACGACATCTCTGCACCCCTTTACATATGAATGAGTCACACACACACACACACACACACACACACACACACACACACACACACACACACACACACACACACACACACACACACACACACACACACACACACACACACACACACACACACACACACACACACACACACAGAAACGGGGTCAGAGGGCGTGATTGTTTAACTGTTTCCTGCAGTCACATTTCCTTCCTGTTGAGAAACTCTAAAGCTCTGTGTGTGTGTGTGTGTGTGTGTGTGTGTGTGTGTGTGTGTGTGTGTGTGTACATGACACTTCAGAGCAATCCCTGTACACACAAAGTCTTTACTTTGCCACTGAACTTTGATAGAATATAAAAGAAAATTAGAACATTTCCCCAAAAATCTTTTCTCTTTCAGTTCCTGATTCTGATTGATGTGCTGCTTGACTTTTGTCTTGCTATTATAACACACTTAATAACCGACAAAACAAGCTATGTGATGAAGGATAACTTAAGCATAAGTACGATAAGCAAAATGTAGTTACCGTATCAACAAAGTATGAAGAAAAATCTAAAATAAATATTGAAAAAAACACCAAAAGAACTCAAAATGATTCAAAATAAATCAGAAATTACTTTAAAGATAAAAACAAATGTGTACCGTACTTAAGCTAAGCTAACAGTTCCTTGCTTGATTTACATATTTATCACAAAGACATGACTACTCTTTACATTTTGACCAAAAAGCATTCAAGCTAATTTCCCCCAAATATTTAACGGTTGCTTTTCATACATTCAGAAACTCACAACCTTCGTGTCACAACAGATCCACACACACACGCACGCAGGCACACACACACACACACACACACACACACACACACACACACACACACACACACACACACACACACACACACACACACACACACACACACAAACACACTTTTTCTCTACATGGTTTTCATGGATGTCGTTTCAATCAGGATCGTGTGCATCGATCATAAAGTCAGTAAAAAGGACGACCAAATTAGCGGTTAGGCTCACATCAAAACACACACACCAGGTGCTCCTTCCAAAGAAAGCTCCTGTTTGTGATCCTTATCAATCAGCTTTCCATGCCTGTGTGTGTGTGTGTGTGCGTGCGTGCGTGCGTGCGTGCGTGCGTGTGTGTGTGCACACCTAGTTTTAAGGAAAACAAACACACCCAGTTACATTCCAGCTGCAGAGGGTGACTGCTGGATCACATCCAGCATCTGTCAGTGAAAGTGAATATTTTCCGCAGGTTGTCATGATCCTTAATCACACCTTTGTTACTCCAAATGTAAAAGTAAAACCTCTGTGGCTCAACTTGTGATGAGCAACATCTTATAAATGGATACTAAACCTGAGAGTCTTTTTAAAAAAGAGATATCATTTAATTATATCTATTTATGCTGACATTACTTTCTTTTATTCTAAATGTACTTCATTTAAAGCTTAAATACATTGTTATGCTACGCTACATTACTTTCTTTGTATTGCTATTATTCTCTTTTATGCTAATTATACTTTATTTAAAGCTATAGTAAATGTTCATGCTAAGCTAACATTACACTCTTTTGTTGCTAGCATTTACTTATTTTACGCTAACATGACTTCTTTAATGCTAACATGACTTTCTTTAATGCTAACATGACTTTCTTTAATGCTAACATGACTTCTTTAATGCTAACGTGACTTTCTTTAATGCTAACATGACTTCTTTAATGCTAACATGACTTTCTTTAATGCTAACATGACTTCTTTAATGCTAACATGACTTTCTTTAATGCTAACATGACTTCTTTAATGCTAACATGACTTTCTTTAATGCTAACAGGACTTCTTTAATGCTAACATGACTTTCTTTAATGCTAACATGACTTCTTTAATGCTAACATTACTTTCTTTAATGCTAACATGACTTCTTTAATGCTAACATGACTTTCTTTAATGCTAACATGACTTTCTTTAATGCTAACATGACTTCTTTAATGCTAACATGACTTTCTTTAATGCTAACATGACTTCTTTAATGCTAACATGACTTTCTTTAATGCTAACATGACTTCTTTAATGCTAACATGACTTTCTTTAATGCTAACATGACTTCTTTAATGCTAACATGACTTTCTTTAATGCTAACAGGACTTTCTTTAATGCTAACATGACTTCTTTAATGCTAACATGACTTTCTTTAATGCTAACATGACTTCTTTAATGCTAACATGGCTTTCTTTAATGCTAACATGACTTCTTTAATGCTAACATGACTTTCTTTAATGCTAACATGACTTCTTTAATGCTAACATGACTCTGTTATGCTAAGGCTACTTTATTTAAAGGTAAAATTCATTTTAATACTATGCTAAAAGGATTTTCTTTTTATTGCTTATATTACTCTCTCCTATGCCAACATTACTTTCTATAATCCTAAAGTTAATTTCTGTATGCTAACATTACTTTATGTTATGCTAACATTACTTAGAGATGGAGAAAGAACTGGGGAAGCAGCTAAAGGAAGTTAGCCTCCCCAAAGCTAGTTTCAAAACAACAGCCAGAAAACAGCTGAATCATGACTAAATACAGTGACAGTCTTACGCTTTATCTCCACATTATATATCTCAGTTTGTTAGGTTACATCAGTGGAAGAGGCTTTAGTTTTAGTATTTAGCAAGGTAGCTAACAGTAGCAGCTACCTTAGGGGTAAACAATGCTCCCTCAAGCCTCAACTCTCAGTTTAGCTGCACCGTGGCTAAGGAGGTCAGTTTGTGTGACAGCTTCGTCATGACGTGTCTGGACATGTCTCAGGATGCACAAACAGCAGCACTGAGGGTGAGGCTTTGTGATTTGCAGGAGAAATTAGTATAGAAAAGAGCTTCTGTGAACGGGTTTCAGCAACACTCAGCAGGAAATGCTCTGTCGAAATCAAAGACAGAAATCCCCCAGGCAACCCATTCGAAGAAGGAAGTCAGAGAGTCTTTTCAGTCATTTCCTTTTCACTCGTTTTATCTCTTTTAGTTTCCATGGTGCGACAGATAGCAGAGCACACACACAAACACCTCTCTGTGAAGGCCTTAAATAAACCTATTCAGCTTCTTTTTCTACTATGGGATTACCATACCGACTGTCTAGGCCTCAAAAACTATTATAAAATCCAGCGTAGTGTTTCATAACCTGTTGTTAAACCACCAAAGGAGGCTCACTTATTTCCGCTCCAACGGACACAACACATGGTACTTTTCTCACAGCAGCACATCATTCTCTTTTTGTAGATTACCTACTTAACATGAATATTAAGTATAATTCCCATTACTGTATTTGGTAAAATGCTCGGATACTGTTGGATGGCCGTCGTAAGCAACATAAAGACTATGAAGAATCTTCAGTTGAGAAACCTATACTTTCAATAACACCTCAGTCCTTTATTCTATACTGGCATGACTTCTCTACCTCTCACGCTCTAGATTTGGAAATACTGATCATCAAAAAACTGAATGGTATGATGTTCTTTGAGTAATAATGTTCTGTAAGTCTTGACATCTCTGAGGTAGATCAACCGGTGCCATGTGACGTCACAGCGGGCGACCGTTGACACAGTCATGGGTCTATTGTCCTCTGACACAAGACTCAGAAGGACGACTCTTTGACACGTTCATAGCAAGAACACATCAACCCAGTTCTAGCCTCCCTTTATCCGCTTCCAGTCAAACACGGAATTGATTTCAAAGATACTTATAATCAAGCACATGGCCTAGCAAATACAGCACCCTTATTCCAGCTGTAGGCTATTCCAATCACCAGATCCAGAACCTTCTATCTGTTCTCTATTTTACATCCAGAGGCTACCGATCTTTCTTGGAAAAGCCCTTCGCAATTCCATCCGATCAACCATGAATCAGTGAAGTGCTTCAAGCAGCAACTGAAAACTAATGTCTATAAGTTAGCCTCACAAACATACATTGTCGATGCTGATGAGGCAGCACTGAAACAAGCTGTGGTAAAACCAACAACATCCAACTTGTTAAACGTGTTTCTGGGCACTCCACTCCAGAGGAAAACACCTGGTTCTTTAGCAGCTACTTGCTCCAGTATGTCCACGAGCTAGCTGATATTTCGGTGGAAGTGAACCAAGATGGTAAAGTTTCAGGTTTTCAAACCAAAGTTTAAAGAACACAAAGAGAACTGCAGATTTGTGCTCGGGGTTATTCCGCAGAGGATGAACCTGAGTTGCCTTTCCTCCAACGCCACCATCAGTCACTAACAATTCAAACATAAACACCAAATTTTGCAATAGATATCAAGATGTTTTATGGCTCCCCAGAGGATATTTAAGCTGTAGAGCGCAGGTTTATGCCATTTGAAAAGCGAAAAATGATTCTGAAAGGCTCCATATTGTAATGAGTTATCCCCTGGTCCATGCTACACCCTTCCACCGACACTCAAGAAAGAAATGCCAGTAGTTTTTCCCCTAATCCTGCTAAAAAACAGACAAGCCAACCAAACCTAAGACATGAATTCATCGTCGTACACTTTCATATTGTGGTGAGTCTACAGATATAGAGGAAGTGCCTCAAGGAGTTCCCCTTCCCAGTACCGGCTCCCATGCAAATGGACAAACTGGGAAACTTACAAACTCACAAATGCAATATATTATCGTATGGACACCAATTAAAAAAGTACAGCTCTTTTGACGCTACCCAAGAGACGAAAAGTGAAAGTAAGTTCACCCGACTGACCTTGATTGGCCCGACGCTGAACTGAATCTTCCTATTGGGCGGCGGCGGCTCCTCTTCCTCAGGGAGCCCCGGGATTTCTGAGCAGCTGCTCTCCGGATGATACTCCTCCTCTTCCTCCTCCTCATCTTCCTCATCCTCCTCATCGTCCAGCTGGCTCCCCCCAGAGTCCTCCTCCCCGATCCCGCTGTACGCACTGATATCCACCAGATCCCCCTCCGAGTAATCCTCCTTCCTCGAGCCATCCTCATTGTCCTCATCCTCTTCCCTTCGATCAGAGTCCTCTCCTCGTTCCTCCGTGGAAGGAGAGGAACCAGGAGGCTCTTTTTCTCCATTTTCCAAAGAGGCATGAACCTCGGCCTGAACCAGCCTGGATTCGACCTCCGAGCCCCCGGTGGAGCCGTCCAGCTCGTCAGTTTGTGGATCCTGACCCGGGGGAGTCATAGTACTCGAGCCCCGGGCTTCAGTCGCTGTTGGCTGCTGGACCTCCGACTCCGCTTTGACCTCCGAAGAAGACGAGGAGGAAGAGCTTATAGGCCTGTCTCCTGACTGTCCAAACTCTTCCTTGTCCTCACTGGATCCCACTTCTGTTTTGCTGTTCTGTAGAGAATCAGCAGTTTCGGGTAGTTCCTTTGCTTGGTTGCTTACTCCTGTAACCTCCTTTTGGTCATCCTTACTGGGAGGTGGCACCTTCCCCTGAGAGAGAATCAGAGTGTCATCAGCATAATGGCGTTTCAAAGCGAGTGCATATATGAAACAAAAGGTGCAGGACCCAACATGGAGACCTGGGGAGCACCACAATTCATCGTCTAGCTCTTGTATTATTTTTCCTCCGTATGCTCTACCAGATTAAACCAATTAAAAAAGGAATGCATTGTGTTCGGAACAATCTCCTCACCTTCCTGCCGGTAGCTTCCCCTCTGGCTGGAGGTTTGGGCTTTGGCGGTAGGACGGGGCCTGGGCGACGTTGGGCGACATTGTTCTGCGGGGGGTCGGTCTTCTCGAACTTGGCGCTGAGCTGACTCACGGTCGGGCTGACGGCATCACCGACTGAAGCTGCGGCAACGGGAAGAACGTCGGGAGCAGGAATACAATCAGGAATAGGATCAGGAAGTGGAGCAGGAGCAGGAAGTGGTGCAGGAGCAAGAGCAGGGGGGTCGTCCAGCCGGTCCAAAGCCTCGGTGGAGCCGTTAAATCGAGCCACGACATCCAGGCGGCTGTCCTGGAAGCCCGATGCTCGCTCCTTCTTCAGCAATATCCGGTTGGTGGCAGCTTGCTTCTCCTGGAGGAGACAAAACCAGAAGTTAGGATCAAAAACCAAAGGGAAAATCCAGATCCCAGGCCTGATTTTCTGCCCAGATTTCCCCTTATGTTGGAAATGTCGGCGTGAATTGTCCCCATCAAATCCGGCAGTCGGCATCACTTGTTAGCAACTGCCTTTTTTGAATTCACCAATGGGGGTATTTGATCTCTTCGCATTGTGTTAACCACAGACCTTATTTCAGGATAACACATTCAGAAACCCTTGACTTGCAGACGACGGAAGTGATACAATACACTAGTATCTAGCATAGTCAGTCAGATGTTTTTAAATTGCAACACAAATACACCTCTCACCTGTAGAGTCCGCTGCTCGAAGATCCTCCTGGTCTCCTGGAGTTTGGAGAATCCCCCGCCCCCCTCTCCATCGGGCTTAGAGTCAAAGCGGTTGACCCTCTCTGAGACCACGGCCCCCAGTTTGAGCAGAGCGCTGTGGTCCACGTTCTCGTTCAGGCTGGACGCCCTCGGTAAAGACAGCTTCACTGCCTGATCTGCACCTGCCAGAGACAGGAGGGTTAACAGGGAACATAGCAGAATGGGAAGACTGACTGTCTGGAGCAGCTTTGCTTTTGGACTCGAGTAAATGGCTGAAAACACTGTCAGATATTAAAGTCTTTAAAAGTAAAAACGGCTCTTGACGAGACTTACCAATCATTTTGTCTCCCTCCTCCTCGTCTCCAGGAGACTGCATCTGCATGAACATGTTCTTGATGCGGTGGACGTTGGATCCGTACTTCCGGCCCCTCCCGGTGGGTCGGGGCAGTGGAGTCGGCTTAGAGCTGCCGGCGCCGTTCGCAGCATTGTTGAGGTGGTCCGTCGCCTTCTTCAGTGCCGCCAGCCCCGCCTCGTAGGCGTTGCGATGGGGCGAGGGGCTCCGCAGGCTGGAGCTGCCACCGCTGGAGGTCCCGTTGCCCCCCGAGGCCGACGGGGGTTCAGTCTTCATCATGTTTGGTAGATCAGATGCCCCCCGGTGAACAGCAGGTTAGCAGCGAGTAGGAGGGCAGCATCCTGCAGCTGTTTGACTTTCACCTCCTGCAGATCAAACAGACAGATGTATATATTATTAATGACATCGAATCCACATTTTGATTGTTGACTACTTGATGCGGATTGGTCCATTTGGACTTTCACCTCCCTGCACATTATCGCTCACACATCAAATGATGAGCTACCGCCAAACTCCAGCTTCTCAAACCTAATCTGCTGTATTCCAAGTCTTTTATGGTTTTACACTTGAATGGATTGTGTAATGTTGGTTGGATGCATCAAGCTGTTTAACAAGGTTAATGAGTTTTCGCTTCAGCCAATAGTAACGGCAAGATTTAAACATTTTGGATTGAATGAACTAAAAAATCATTAAAATATTGGAGGAAAAACTCCAACATATAACACACATAACACAAGCATTGTTTGTCTTTCCTGTCTGTGCAGGAGCTGTCGGAATAATCCCATTAAGACGCTGACGCACGGTGAGCTCTCGTGTGGTGTCTTTGTGTTGCTGCTCTGAATGACAAACACACTCAGAGTGAATACAGTGCCGTGCCACAGATCTCACCCCGCTCTCCCATGATCACATTATGATTATCTGGCTGTTCACCTCTGTCAGATCTGAGCTGAGGTTTTCATCAGGGTTTCCGTAAGCTGGTCTTTACCGGACTGTGACCAGAAAAGGCTGATTTAGTCAGATAAGTTTAACAAAAATGTGTTGGAAAATGAGAAGAGAATCGGAGGATGAATGACCAACAATTTTTCTAAAAATGAATTTTCAGACAAAATTATTTTTTCATAAAAAAGAAAATTCGCAAAAAACATTTTTTCTCAGTCCATTTTTTTCTTCTGATTTCCGACAATTAAAAAAATAATAATGTGAAAAAAAAACTTGAAATATTTTTTCCAGAAAAAAAAAAAGATTTATTTTTTAAATATATTTTTTTTACTTATCTGAAAAAAAAAACATTGAACCAATCAGATGCTGCCTTCAGGGTCCAACACAGAAATACCACATCCCTTCAACACTGTTTTCTCCCAGTCAGCACAACAAGCAACAAGACACAATCACTGTGAGAACATTAGCATTAGCATTGTTAGCCTACACAACAACACAAACAAGCGCAACCTGTCGACACACAACAAATATCAACAAGATATTCACTCTGGGAGATGCAGAGAAAGTATAGAGGATAAATAAAAGAGAGATCTGTTTTGTAACTCAATGGTTACCTAATGAAATGGGACACATTTGATCAGGCTGTGGGGTTTGTGTGAAAACTCACAGTTATCACAACGAGACAGAGAGTACTGTTCTTCATTCAACACACTGTTTCCATTGTATGCTGCTGTGTACTTCTACTCCTCTACAGTTCAGAGGTAAATGGTGTACTTTTCCTCCACTACATGTATTTAATCCCTTTAGTTGCTAGGCAGATTAGGATTAATGATGGTAAATATAATCAGCCCTTAAATCAGACTTTAGTTCACCTGCAGTAAATCCAGCAGCTACCCTGCAGTATACAAAGCCATTCAAACTAGCTGCACCTTTACCAGCTCTGAGAACACTTTAATGATCAATCATTATAAAACATATCAGAGATATTATTCTGAAATGGACCAATCAGACAATGACTACTTTTACTGTCACTACTTTAAGTACATTTAGAGGAGAGTACTTTCTACTTTCACTGGAGGAACATTTAGAATACTTTTACTGAGACAGAGTATTCCTACACTCTGGTACTTCTACTTTACTCAAGTACAAGATCTGAGTACTTCTACTTTACTCAAGTACAAGATCTGGGTACTTCAACTTTACTCAAGTACAAGATCTGAGTACTTCTACTTTACTCAAGTACAAGATCTGAGTACTTCTACTTTACTCAAGTACAAGATCTGAGTACTTCTACTTTACTCAAGTACAAGATCTGAGTACTTCTACTTTACTCAAGTACAAGATCTGAGTTCTTCTACTTTACTCATGTACAAGATCCGAGTACTTCTACTTTACTCAAGTACAAGATCTGAGTACTTCTACTTTTGCTCAAGTACAAGATCTGAGTACTTCTACTTTACTCAAGTACATGACCTGAGTACTTGTACTTTACTCAAGTACAAGATCTGAGTACTTCTACTTTACTCATGTACAAGATCTGAGTACTTCTACTTTACTCAAGTACAAGACCTGAGTACTTCTACTTTACTCAAGTACAAGATCTGAGTACTTCTACTTTTGCTCAAGTACAAGATCTGAGTACTTCTACTTTACTCAAGTACAAGACCTGAGTACTTCTACTTTACTCAAGTACAAGATCTGAGTACTTCTACTTTTGCTCAAGTACAAGATCTGAGTACTTCTACTTTACTCAAGTACAAGATCTGAGTTCTTCTACTTTACTCAAGAACAAGATCCGAGTACTTCTACTTTTGCTCAAGTACAAGATCTGAGTACTTCTACTTTACTCAAGTACATGACCTGAGTACTTCTACTTTACTCAAGTACAAGATCTGAGTACTTCTACTTTACTCATGTACAAGATCTGAGTACTTCTACTTTACTCAAGTACAAGACCTGAGTACTTCTACTTTACTCAAGAACAAGATCTGAGTACTTCTACTTTTACTCAAGAACAAGATCTGAGTTCTTCTACTTTACTCAAGTACAAGATCTGAGTACTTCTACTTTACTCAAGTACAAGACCTGAGTACTTCTACTTTACTCAAGTACAGGATCTGAGTACTTCTACTTTTGCTCAAGTACAAGATCTGAGTACTTCTTCACCTCTGCATCAACACACACTTTCCAACAATATGCTGCAACATGCGTCTGAGCGGAGGATATAAAACATGTTGGAGCCTGTTTCTGTGTAGGTTTACATCTTTTACACTTACATTTACTAGAGTAAATATATATGTGTGTGTGTGTGTGTGTGTGTGTGTGTGTGTGTGTGTGTGTGTGTGTGTGTGTGTGTGTGTGTGTGTGTGTGTGTATTTGTGCGTGTGTGTGGCAATTACATGTGACAATACCCATAATCCTTAGTTGTTTGGTATTGCTTCCTGTCATAAGTCTTGGTTTATACGTGATCAGCACTTTAGTGGTCCTGTTTGAGGTCCAGGCAGAGTGCAGAGGTAAACAATAGTTTTATTACAACTTATTAACTAATCTGACTTCTTTACCGAACATAACCCGCAGAAACAGATATATTATCTCCTTTCCATCCATACTGATTCCTCTGTTTGGTAAGCAGATTGCGATGTGTGCATTTACCCAACGCTCTTTCCTCCTCCCACGAACACACACTCTGTCTCAGGTCAATACAATCTAAAATAAAACCATCACCGCTCAACAACCGCCTGCCTGCACCAATCATCCTCAGCACATTAAAGTAAAACACTATTGATTTAACATCTATTGAAGGCCCCTACCTTCACTAAACACAGAATCCACCACAAACAGACAACCCAGCCTGTGTTTTAATAAGTAATGGTAGGGATAAATGACCTTCATCATGACCTGCTGTATCACTGAGGACACATCTATCTCTGTGTGTGTGTGTGTGTGTGTGTGTGTGTGTGTGTGTGTGTGTGTGTGTGTGTGTGTGTGTGTGTGTGTGTGTGTGTGTGTGTGTGTGTGTGTTTTCTGCAGCCACTGCACTGACATGGTGATATTCATCCAGACGTCCAGAGTGAGTAATAATAAGTCCTAAAGTCTCTCTGTGTATGTGCGTCACATGCAGTGTTTAACAGAAGGCACATTATGGTGGTAAATACAATGCCTCCATCTATTCACCCCACTATCCCTGCATCAGGCCTGGTGGCAGAAACACTGCTGGCTACAGAGAGGCTTTGTTGGCAAACTCGACATACGCTGCCCGTTCCGAACCTCCATTCAGAAAAAACATCTTTTAATGAAGCGTGGATTTTGGGGGTATTTAAGCATTGTAAGAAATACACATGTACAGCTACTGGAATCAGTTTGATCCACTCTTTAAATTGGCTTGTTTTATTACACATATTTTCATTTAAACAGTTAAAAAGCCAATTATTAAGTGTTGTGCGCGTGTTGCCCCCGTACGTCAAATACGGCTTAACGGTCGCAGACGTGCACTGTACTCCAGATTAAGATTCGGTTTTCATTATAATTTGACCGTTGTTCTATTAATCAATATAAAGCCGAATACAAAACAAGACTTCATTGTATCCAACTAAATCAAAGCTTGCTCATTTAAATGTGATAAATTTAAGTTCTATGCATTTTAAGTTAAAACAGCCAGATTTGTAAGGGAGTTCTGCATTGGGTTGTTTTTGGACACGAGAAAACGCGGCGTGGGTTTTCCGGATGTGTTTCTCTGTTTTAAATCCCAACACCATTAAAAATACACCACTTTTTGTATATATCAAAAAGAGTTTTAGTTGTCTGTGTTATAATAAGGTATCTCCAGCCGGTTTAGGACCCGGGAGGAAAGGCCTCTCTGCTGGGTGTCTGTCTGTAGCTGCGTCGCTTCCTTCCTGCAGACTCCCCCCTTCTGCACAGACATATGATTTTATTTTTAACCCGGGTTAAATACATAAATGAGCCGTGATAGAACCCCTTATAGCATGCTCTGGTTCCCCGGTAACCGTACCTTGTGTCCCGGTGTGTTCCGGTTAGGATCGGTGCAGGAGACGGTCCATTGTCCTGCTGCTGAACAGACTGAGCCTCCCTTCTGCTCCTCCCCCCCAACCATCACCCTCCATCCCTCTCCTCTGCGTCCTTTCCCTCATCCAACCCCTTCATAAATATTATATATATACTATTAATGCATTTCATCTGTTTATTGCAGTTCCTTACTGTCACTTCTCATAGCGATGTCAATATTTTAATTCACGGTTTTTTATTCTAATGTTTTTAAATTTAAAAAATATGTATTATGTTTTTTTCCCGTTTTAAATGTTCCTTACTAATATTATTTATATTCTTATTTTAACATTTTTACTAATTTCATGATTTATGATCTTAGACGTATCAAAAAGGCATTATTCTATTGTATTTTATATTTGTAATTACCTTCTCATGTTTGTTTGAATGTTGTGTTATTATAATTAATTCACATTTTCTTCATTTGTATAGGAAACTTTATTCTATTAATTCTTTATTTTTTATTGGAAATGTTAAACATTTATTCTGTTTTATTTTATTGCACATTTTTTATTATATTTTTACGTTTTTAGTTTAACCTCTTGTTTGGAAAAAACACGACTTATATTCTTATTTGATATTATTACTTATTTAAAGGTTTATTATCTTAAAATATTAAAAAATGCATTATTGTGTTTTATTTACCTTCTTATGTTTGTATAGATTTTTCTTTATTATTATTTATTTCACATTTTCGCCCTAATTTCTTTTGTTTGTAGAAGACTTTCTATTCTATTCATTCTTTGGAAATGTTAATAAATATATTCTGTTTTATTTTATATTTCTATTGAATATAAAATGTGTTTATGTTTATACACATTTCATTTTAGATTATAGAGGAAAATCATTATTCTATTTTATTTTATTGTATCTTTAATATTGCGAATAGACCCAGACCTTTTTATGTAATTATTGCTATGTTATATATAGTTTAATTACACATTCCTACTTATTTTGTACGAATACGTTTTAAATCTATTTAATTTATATTTTAATTTCAAATATCTTTCTTATATTTTAAAACACATTTATTTTAAATATTTTTGTTGAAAATTTCTATATATTTTATTCAATTCAATATCTTTTTATTACACATTTTTCTACATTCCTATAGTTGTACAAATATTTTCGTTTTATTGCAAACATTTAATTAATTTGTATAAAAATAGTTTTTAAATCCATTTATTTAGTGTTTTTATTGCATTTTATAAATAGTACTTCTTCGTTTTTTATACAGTTTATTTATGAATTGCACATTTTAACTTTACTTTCTAAATAAAAATGTCTGTATTTGATGTTTTTTATTGGACACTCTTTACCTTCCTATAAATATATCCGGTTTTTTTCAATATCATTCCATTGCACATTTTTGCATGAACTTCTTGTTTTTAATCAACATATTTTATTTTATTAATGGACCTTTTACCTTCTTATGTTGATATTAAAATATATATACTGTATTTAAATTGTATTTGTAATTCTAACTTACCTGTGGAAGCTGTAGTAACCCCCCGCGGACACTAGAGGGCGGCAGAGCTTCATGGAGGACAGGGGGCGGGCTTCTTTCTTT